>NC_045130.1:33612361-33915391 GCF_007655135.1 Punica granatum | reverse complement strand
ATATATATATATATATCTATACAAACTATATTAATAATTATCCAATATAGTAACTAAATTAAGTCATACTAACGAATACACATAACTCTTCCAACCATTTCTCTAACATCCGATATCACATAAACATCAAATATCCATTCATTAGCGTTCTATAGCAACTCACAACATAATCACTTGACAGATTCAACTCTAACAATAACACAGTTTTCACAGAACAACTTTAGACAATCTCAACAATATCACATTACCAACACTCTCAATAGTCATCACATCTCTAACAAGCATAGCAGACAAACAATATACAACTCAACCAATCCATATAGCCATAAGGTTGCATTTCCTCGCAACAGAATTATGACGGTACTGTGACCCCGCACATCTCATTCATATCATCCTCAACTCCCAATATCCATGTCTCGTAAGCGAGGGCTGCCCATTATCCTCCTGCAGTAAGAGTGTAAGCGTCCATTTTATATCCCGCCGAATCAGTTGTCTAGGCGTCCCTTTTTGTATATGATCCACTGCAAATATATATAAAAATAAGCGCAAATTCTACCAGCAAGTGTACTGGGTCAGATCAAGTAATATAGTGATGAATAGAGTGTCGATCCCACGAGGATTAATTAAGTACTAAACCTATATTATATTTTATTATTATTTAGGCAATCAAATTGAGAGAATTAACTAATTAACTACTAACCAACCTAAATCGTCACAAAGAGTAGAAAGAGAATTGTATGAAAATATATCAATTGGAAGTGGGAAAAATATAATCCACCATAGTTTCACTAATCAGATTGCCATCATGTTATATAGATTAATAGCTATGTAGTCATTCAAGTGAGTTTATCAAGCCTTTAAAATTAAAGTCTTAAACCCCTAATTAATTAATCAGCTCCCGCATCTCTAATTAATAGTGGACTCTAAATTACAATCATACACCTTCCAGTGCTACGATTGCCTAATGACCTAAATTAATTATCCCTAATGTCTTAGCGAATAACTAACAAGAAACATTGCATTAATCCATGGATAATCTGTAATTAAACTAATTAACGCAGCTTCCGCATTTAACTAATTAGTCTAATCAAGAATTCCTAACAACCCTATATCAACTCCCGTATCAATAGTGTTTCTAACAATTATAATCAATTAAGAATTAAAATTGAAATTATAGGAATTGCAATCATGAATCATCCACACATCTATTAATCAAATAACATGGCTACAATCATCATATTAGTTACCTAGGGTTTCATCATATTCCCACAAGAGAAGCTTAGAACATCATGGACTTGAAAACACAATTATAATTCAAAAGAGTCATTACAATAGAATTCATATTCAGTAGTAGACTCAAGATATTGAATCCTAAAACAAAGACCCAACAATTCCTTTAAGGAATAGTCTCTTCTACGATTCTTCGCTTCAAATCAATTGATCCAGGTGACGGCTCCAAACAAGACTCTCTCAAAAAACTCTCTAGGTTAAAAGAATGGTGAAAGATGACTCTCCCCAGGGTTTCCTAATCTTGTTATAAGGAGTATTTATATCCAAAATTAAAAAAAAAAAGATTTTCGAAATATATAGGCTGGCCTCAAATTGCGCAAAATTCCTCAATATTGCTCGTAATTCCATCTAAGTCCTCAAAGACCTACAATATCAAATTACACATAATTAAGCACCAACTTCTTAAAATTTCTATAAAATTAATAATAATTTAACATGAATTGCACAATAAAATATGAGTATAATATGCCCTTATCAACTTCCCCACACTTGAACTTTTGCTTGTCCTCAAGCAAAATAAATAAGACCAAGGAAAGAAATCTATCATAGAGAGTACAAATTTTAATATTCACTGATTTAAGCATTTGATATGTCACAATTTATGACTCGCTATTTTGTGGTGCCCACTGCTCAAACCAAACTGGAAACATGTGATCAAAGTACTACAGTTGAAATTAACCAGATAATTGTGACACCTAAAATTTTTATATTTAAATAGCATACGTATATATACACATATATTTACATTCTTATATATATATATATAAATCATACACTTGGTTGCTGAAGAGGGAAAAAAAAAAGGAGTGATGGCAAGGGCCCCGCGTGGCCTCAATTTCCCCTGACCCATTCCACCGCCTCATTCATTTCATTTCTTTTGTTCTTTCTTCCACTTTTTCCATTCATTTTGTTTCTCTCTTTCTTCTTTCTTTTCCTCTGTTTTGGAGGAGAAAAACCGAAGAAAGAAAACGGGGGGTGGGGGGGGTTAGGAGAGAGAGACGTTGAGAGATCGAGATGGGCACCGAGCAAGAGAGGAGGACAGAGGGAGGGTCGGATCAAAAGAAAGGAAACGGAGAGGGCTAGAGACTGTGATGGAAGCTCGGATGGAAGCTCGAAGCAGAGAGGGAGAACTGCTGTGACAGATGAGAAAGGGTTCAAGAAAGATGGGAGCAAGGCCTGATAGCTAGTTGACTCAGGTGTGAGGAACTAGGGGAACCCAATTTAGTTGTGGGTATCTTTAGGTACGTGAATTTCCTATGTCAAATTCTCTGTTGTTTGAATTTTTATTGCATACTTCAATTGGTAAGTTAAGAGTTATGATTAGTTGGGTTATTAGGTTGAAGGAAGTTTAGGAGATAGCTCAATCTAGCTGTTTTAAGGTATAGGAATTTGAGAAAGCAATGAGTGAAGGAAACATTGCACGCTAATTAGAGGGAAGAAATATTTATAATGGCGGTTAGTTATCATTAGGTCAGTTTACATGAGAAAAAACTGATAGGAGAGTATTTCTTCAGAGCTGTTTTAGTTGCACTGTGAAGCCTTGGATGATTATTATTATTATTATCATCATTTCAGCTTAGGTAAATTTATAGTATTTAGGTGCATTATGTTACGAAATGAGGTTGGTTATCTTGTGAAGAAGAATGTGGCTGCTACTGTATAAAAATTTTAGTTGTATGAGCGATACTTGAAAATATTCGATTGCATATGCCTTACTGTCCATTGGGGTCGAAATGATTATATTTTATTTTTAAGGTCAATTTGGAATATGGCTTGTCATGGGAATGGTAATGATGATATATAACTCGTTCGGTCATGCTTGAAATCGATTGGGATGGAAGAGATTGATATTATGCATTTTGAAGGCCAATTCGATGAACTATATATTAATTTGGGAATCATCGGTGAGTGCTATATACCATTGTGGAATGACGTATATAAGTTATAAATATATGTATGTATATATATATATATATTTATTAAAAGAATCGTGGAGATGATTTAATTAATCGGAATTGGAAGCCGAGCAACATTTGGAGATATTGCATCTTGTGATATAATTTGTTTGCTGGAATGTGTGTGATTTTAAGAGGCATGTGATGAATTCAAGAGCTTTATCTTGGAAATAAGTGTATGGAGTGGATGAATTGAATTATATGTAGATAAGGGTAAGTCCTAGTGATTTGTGTGTGAATAAAATACTGGGTGGGGCAGATGGGAAGTATAGATAGGATAGAGGTGAACTTGATATGAAAGTATTTTCGAAGTGGAAGAGAGATCAACTAGCACCAATAAGTATAGTGATTATATTGTCTAGGTAGAATGTATGACCTGTTATTATTGAGGCCTAAGGGGCTATGATTGTAATTTAATTCTAAAGAGAAATAGTTAATCAGTAAACGGGTGTGCTAAGTGGTTTGATATTGTAATGTATCGTGTATGTATAATTTAGTCCTTTTTATGCTTATACTTGACTAAGGATCGAGGAGACTAAATTTAGGCATTTAAAAGGCTCGATTCGATGGACTATATCGTGGAATTCGGTGAGTATTTTTATTCCACTATATAATGAAACTAAATCTTAAATTAATTATATCAAAGCTTGATTGAATGAAATAAGTTGAATGAAGATAATATGAGGATTTTGAGGATTTATTGTAAATGAATTAGCTTAATTGCGGTGTGGTGATATTATTGTTTATAGCCACGAGACGACCGCTGATCCGGCGGGATACAAACGGGGACGCTTAGACCGCTGATTCGGCGGGATACAAAAAGGGACGCCTAGACCGCTGATCCGGCGGGATACAAAAAGGGACGCCTAGATCGCCGATCCGGCGTGATACAAAAATAGACGCTTAGACTGCTGATCCGGCGGGATAAAAAAAGGGACGCTTAGACTGCTGATCCGGGGGATACAAAAAGGGATGCCTAGACCGCTGATCCGGCGGGATACAAAAAAGAACGTTTAGACCGCTGATTCGGCGAGATATTAAAATGAACGCCTAGACTGTTGATCCGACGGGATATAAAATGGACGCCTAGACTCCCACTGTCGGAGGATAATAGGCAGCCCCTGCTTATGAGAAATCAAATAAGGAGTTTGTGGATATGAGTGCGGGGTCACGGTACTGTCGAAACTCTATCGCGAGGATTGTGACCCTATGGCTACTATTATTTGTTGCTTTAGAATGATTGCCTAAGTTATGTGATATTGAATTGGCTGATAAGAGAAATGCTAAATATTGGAAAGTAGGTGTGTGTATATATATATCATTAAAAATTTTGAAATAAATGATATGACTGTCATTATTGATGTGAATGCACAAACAAGTTGATATTTCATTTTGTTGTGGAATGCAATACTCACTGAGATGCAGCTCACTCCCTACATATATATTTTTTCAGATGACCTAGGAGCTAGACTAGCCGTACATAATAACTTTTTGGATAATGGGGATCAGCGCTGAGGATTTTTGTAGTTAGGCCCACTCATAGTATAAGTAGTAAGTTCTTGTAGAATTCTATGATCATGTTACGACTTGAAACTTTTGTTTAATTGGTTTAGAGATGTAGTTGAGAAGAAAATACTATGTTGAGATGCATATATTTATTAGAACCTGCTGGATTGGTCATATGTTTTTGGAAGATGTGGAAAGTAGGTTTTATATAAATAGTTTATGTGATATTGGATATTGAGAAAATACAGAGGAAATTCTGCTGAATTTTCGGGTCGTGACACTAATCTAGAGAAAAGAAATTTTAATCCAAGCGTTTAGCCTAAGATTTCTATTTCAAAAGCAAATACTCAGTCCTATAAGGAAAAATACACATTTAAACTTCATAGTTGTTAGCAGGCATATGATCCCTCTAATTATCCTTTTAAGCAAGTCAACAAGGTAGTGAAAGCATATAGTATCTGCTTCGTCCCTAGGTTTTCTTCCCTTTTATTACGAGTCTTAATTCATTTTTTTTGTTTTTGCATTCAATTTTTCCTTTCTGCTTCTTAAGCAATTTTTTTTTCAAGTCCAATTTTTGTTTGAACATGTGCCTTTCCGCCCTTCTCGTTAGAGTGAGTTCATTGAGTCGGCATATCCCAGGCTCATCACCCAAGTGACTGGGTTTTAAAGGGACCCCTACAAACTCTTCCTCACTCTAACATTCAAGTTAGGATACACATAACTCAATTCTTGAGTCATTGGAGTAAAGGCTATGCTTGCTTTTTTTCTTTTTTTTTTTGAATGCTCACTAACACTTTTCAGACTTCTTTTATAGGAATCACTAAGTACAAAGCTTCTTCTACCTCTTTCACTAAATGTTAAAGTGCTATTAGAACCATTCAAAAGGGGATATACTAACTAACTTTGCTTAGAAGTAGACCTGTTTATTTTTCACTTAAGGACTTGACTGACTCTTAAACTTCAAACTCTAGGGCTAAAAACTAGGTAAATTTGATTTCACAACAGTGGTGAGTAGGGCGCCTAAGTGAGTCAATTTTTTCAACCAATTCCTGAACAAATGCTATCAACAGTATTCTTCGTACAATCTCTAGATTTCAATAATAAAACAAAAATTTGGCCTAACAATTGCCAGATAACTTAAGGACAATTATAGTTTAAGGTGACAGGGAGGTATAACCATTTATCAACAAAGACAGGCATCAGATGTCATGAGTAACAAATTAAATCACAGAATTCAGACATCAACACTATGCTCAATTTTATACTCCATCTGTTTAGTATCTCCCTTCCACACACTTAGATTAAACAGTGTCCTTATTGTTCCTAATGTAGCTCTAGTAAAACGAAAATAAAAATAAAGAACATAAGAGAAAAAGAGATACTAGTACTTCCCCGGTTCGAAAAATTAAGCTGAAGCAATTGTAGTTCCAACCGGTATAGCAATAGAGAGAGTCAGTAGTTGTTATCCACCCTGGCTTCAAAAACAAAAAGAAAACAACAAAAAGAACAAGAACAGCAAATAATCCATCTTAACTAAAACAGTTAAATAGTAAATATCCCAAGTCCACCCAATGAGTGGCTGCTTGATAAAGTACAAACTAGCAGCAAATCAAAATAAAACAAATGAAGCAAAAGAATTGAGAGCCAACAGGGACTTTAGCTCTCAGACATGGGCTGCCTCCCATGAAGCACTTAGTTTATAGTCGCTAGTTCGACTTTTCCAGTTCTTCAACCGAATTTGCCAGATCCACCGTAATGGCATCACCATCAATGTTTTCCCCTTCAAAGTAATGCTTGAGAAGATGACCGCTTACTTTAAAAATGCAGTCGTCTTTTGACTTCAGCTCAACTGCACCATAGGGAAAAATATTAGAAATAACATATGGTCCAGACCATCGAGATTTTAACTTACTTGGGAACAACTTCAAGCGAGAGTTGTATAATAGGACTTTTTGACCAGGCAAAAACTCTCGCTTTAGGATGTTCCTATCATGCCATCGCTTGGCTCGCTCCTTGTATATCCTAGCATTTTTATATGCTTCCTCTCTCATCTCAGCCATCTGATTCAACTGGAGCAATCTCTTTTCACCTGCAGCTTGTAAATCAAAGTTAAGGTATTTTATGGCCCAGTATGCTTTGTGCTCAAGCTCTACTGGTAGGTGACATGATTTACCATAGACAATCTTTTATGGGGACATTCCTATGGGGGTTTTGAAAGCTGTCCTGTAAGCCCACAATGCATCATCAAGTTTTAAAGATCAATCTTTTCTAGATGCATTGACTGTTTTCTCTAAGATATGCTTTATTTCCCTATTGGACACCTCAACCTGTCCACAAGTCTGTGGATGATAAGGGATGGCATTTTATGAGTAACTCCATATTTTGATAATAATTTTTCAAACCGTCGATTGCAAAAATGTGATCCCCCATCACTTATAATGGCTCTAGGTACCTTAAATCTTGAAAAGATGTTCTTTTTCAAAAATCTGATTACAACTCTGGCATCATTATTTTGTAGAGCAATTGCTTCTACTCATTTTGAAACATAATCAACGGCCACAAGAATATATTTATTTGAAAAAGAAGAGGGAAAAGGACCCATAAAGTCTATTCCCCACACATCAAAAAGCTCAATTACAAGAATGTTATTTTGTGGTAATTCATGTCTCCTAGAAATATTGCCAGTTCTTCGGCATGGAGCACAAGGCATAATGTAATTCCTGCAATCATGAAATACTCTAGGCCAATAAAATCCACAAGATAAGATCTTAGCTGCAGTTCTTTCCATACCAAAGTGGCCTCCTGCTTCCTTAGAATAACAGTGTTGTATTATGCTAAGCTGTTCAGTTTCAGACACACAGCGTCTAATTACTTGGTCAGCACAACATTTAAATAGATATGGTTCGTCCCAAAAATAGTATTTCACATCATGCAAAAATTTCTTTTTCTGTTGAGATGACAAACCATATGGTGTGATTTTGCTCACCATGTAATTGACTATATCAGCATACCAGGGTAATCCTTGGATTTCTACTACATGCAATTGTTCATCAGGGAACTTTTCATTAATGGGTGAATCTAAACAATCAGATTCCAAACGGGATAAATGTTCAGCCACTACATTTTCAGTTCCCTTTGTATCTCTAATTTCCAGGTCAAATTCTTGCAATAGTAGAATCCAACGAATTAGCCTAGGTTTAGCATCAGCTTTAGCAAACAAATATTTCAGGGCAGCATGGTCTGTGTATACTATGATCTTGGAACCTATCAGATAAGGCCGAAACTTCTCACATGCAAATATGACTGCTAAAAGCTCTTTTTTAGTTGTGGCATAGTTCCTCTAGGCCTCATTTAAAGTTATACTAGCATAGTATATTGCATGAAATACCTTACCTCTCCTTTGCCCAAGTACTGCTCCTACAGCCTAGTCGCTGGCATCACACATCAGCTCAAACGAAAGCTCCCAATTAGGTACAACGATCACTAGTGTAGAAGTGAGTTTCTCCTTCAATAAATTGAATGCTTGCAAACAATTGTCATTAAAAACAAAAGCAGAATCTTTTGCAAGTAAATTACAAAGAGGTCTAGAGATTTTAGAAAAGTCCTTGATAAATCTCTTGTAGAAGCCAGCATGTCCTAAGAAGCTCCTTACTCCTTTTGCTGAAGTGGGTGGTGGCAACTTCTCTATTATCTCCACTTTTGCTCGATCAACTTCAATCCCTTTCTTTGACACCTTGTGACCTAAGACTATTCCCTCTCTTACCATAAAATGACATTTCTCCCAGTTCAGAAGCAGATTAGTCTCCTTACATCTTTTAAGCACACAGCCTAAATGTGTCAGACAAGATTCAAATGACTTCCCAAAAACAGAGGAATCATTAATAAATATTTCAATAAAATTCTCTAACATGTCAGAAAATATAGACATCATGCACCTTTGGAAAGTGGCAGGTGCATTACAGAGACCGAAGGGCATTCTCCTAAAGGCAAAAGTGACATAGGGACAAGTGAATGTGGTTTTCTCCTGGTCCTCGGGTGCTATATGAATCTGTTTGTAACCAGAATAACCATCTAGAAAACAATAATAATCATGCCCTACAAGTTTTTCTAGCATCTGATCAATGAAGGGGAGGGGGAAATGGTCTTTATGGGTAGCATCATTTAGTTTCCTATAATCTATACAAACTCTCCACCCAGTCACAGTACGAGTCGGGATTAATTCATTGATCTCATTTTTAACCACAGTCATACCACCCTTTTTAGGCACTACTTGAACAGGACTAACCCATTTACTATCTGAGATAGGATAGATAATACCTGCATCCAACAGTTTAAGCACTTCTTTCTTCACTACCTCTTTGAGAGTAGGGTTAAGTCGTCTCTATGGTTACACTGTCGGTTTGCACTCAGCTTCCAACATTATCCTGTGAGTGCAAATCAGAGGGCTGATCCCTTTGATATCTGCAATAGTCCATCCTATTGCCTCCTTGTGCTCTCTCAGCACGCTTAAGAGCTGCTACTCCTGATCACCTGTCAAGGAAGAAGAGATAATTATTGGCAAAGTATCATTTATTCCAAGATAGGCATATTTTAAATGGCTAGGCAAGGGTTTAAGTTCTAGCACCGGGGACTGTGTCAAAAATGGCACTGGTTTTGTCGCACTGGTGCCCAGCTCCTCATAGTAGTGAGCCTTGATTTCTGACACCTTCTCCACAGATTCTTCCTCATGCTCATCATCATCACTCCAATCATCCAGATCCCTAAGGATTGATTCTATTGTATCCACACCTGCTTTCTCCTTCACAGACTCAAAGATAAGCTCATCAATAATATCAATGGTGTAACAGGATTTGCCATCATCAAATTTCTTCATGGCATCATAAACATTAAAAGTTATTTGTTCATCCATAACTCTTAAAGTGAGCTTACCTTGTTCCACATCTATTAATGCTTTACCTGTCACAAGGAACGGTCTGCCAAGGATCATGGGCACCTCTCTGTCCTCCTCTATCTCCAAGACTATGAAGTCGATTGGAAATATGAATTTGTCTACCTTCACCAGGACATTCTCGACAATGCCCTTTGGATATTTGATACTACTGTCAGCAAGTTGCAAGGTAATATGAGTTTTCTTGCATTCTCCAAGTCCAAGTTTCCTAAAAATAGACAGAGGCATTAAATTTATACTTGTACCTGAATCGATAAGAACTTTCTCAAAATGAAAATTCCCTATAGTGCAAGGAACAGTGAAACTCCCCTGATCTCTTTATTTGCGTGGTAAGTTAGGCAAGTCCTTTTGGAGAATCATAGAACACTCCCCTGTAAGCATCACAGGCTCACTCCCATCAATCTTCCTCTTTTTAGTGAGCAGATCCTTCATGAATCTAGCATATGAAGGCATCTGCGGGAGTGCTTCTGCAAATGGAATGTTGATTTGCAGCTTTTTAAAGACATCAAGGAATTTAGCAAATTGGGCGTCCAACTGCTGTTGCTTCAATCTTCCTGGAAAAGGGACAGGAGGAACATATAGTTCCACCCCTAGTGACTTCTGCCTTGGTTCCTCCACCTTTTGCTTACCTTTGTCTTTCTCTGGACTCTCCTCCTGAGTTTGAGCTTTTCTGTTCACTGTGTCCAATTCCTTGCCACTCCTCAGCATTATAGCATTGACACCCTTGGGGTTCTCTTCAGTGTTGCTGGGTAAAGACCCTGATGGTCTATTACTCAATTGTTGAGAAATCTAACTAATCTGACCCTCTAGGTTTCGAATAGTGGCTTGTTGATTTTGTAGCATGGTGTCAGTCTTTTGCATATAGCTCAACATGAGCTCTTCCATTCTCGACTGACTCTGCTGAGGGGGAGCATTCTGAGTAGGACCTTGCTTCTGGAATCTAGGTGGCGGTTTAAGTGCATTATTCTCATTCCTCCATGAGAAATTAGGATGATTACGCCACCCTGAATTGTAAGTGTTCGAATAAGGTCATTGATTACTCCGTTGGAAGTTGTTGACAAAGTTCACTTGCTCTCCATTGGGTGAAGCTGAGGGATTTCCAGACATGCATTCAAGAGTCGAATGTGGTCCTGAACACAACTCACTAAAAGCAACCTGATTAGTATTAAAAGAATGTGTTGAGGTGAGTTTACTTACCTAGGTAGTGAGAGCTGAAATCTGGGTTGTCAAATTAGCAATAGTGTCCATGTCATTGACTGATGTCACTCTTGATTTGCTTCTCTCATTCTGTCAATTATGTGCACTGGAGGCCATCTCTTCTATCAAAGCACTTGCTTGATCATAATTTTTACCCATCAGCGTGCCTCCTGCTGTAGCATCTACTAAAGACCTCAATGTATCATCCAGGCTAAGATAGAAGACCTAAATTAGGAGATTATCTAGCAATCCGTGATGTGGACACTTTCTGATTGCCTCCTTAAATCTCTCCCATGCCTCATAAAATGATTCACCACTGAACTTGGTGAAGTTAGTGATTTCTTTCCTCAATCTTGCAGTCCTAGCTGGTGGGAAAAATCTCATGAGAAACTTAGATGAGAGGTCGGCCCAGGTGGTGATGGACTCTTGTGGCAGTGAATTGAACCAGGCTCTCGCTTTATCCCTAAGTGAGAAAGGAAAAAGCTGTAATATAATAACATCATCAGTGACATTATTCATCTTTACCGTGTTACAGTATTGGAGGAATCCTGCAATATGCTCATCAGGACTCTCGTTGGGATATCCTCCAAACTGATTTGATTGAACTATCTGGATGAGTGCCGGCTTCAGTTCAAAGTTATTAGTTGGAATAGTGGGCCTTCTTATCGTAGAACCCATAATAGTAGGTACTACATAGTCTCGAAGTGCTCAGGCAACACCCTGTATCTGGCGGTTGATGTCATCGTCTGCCATCTCAATTGCCTGCAATTCTTCCTTTCTTTTGTTCTCTCTTCTCAACCGATGCAAGGTGCGCTCTATCTTAGGATCTAATGGTAGAAGTTCAGCACTTCTACTCTTGCGCATAGAATATCTGCAAAGAGAACAAGAAACAAACACACAGTAAAGTGTGCCTAAATTAACAATAGAACTAAAGGTGGTCTAATATTAAGTTAGTCCCCGGCAACGACATCAAAAACTTGATCCACTGCAAATATATATAAAAATTAGTGCGAATTCTACCAAAAAGTGTACTGGGTCAGATCAAGTAATATAGTGATGAATAGAGTGTCAATCCCACAAGGATTAATTAAGTACTAAACCTATATTAGATTCTATTATTATCTAAGCAATCAAATTGAGAGAATTAACTAATTAACTACTAACCAACCTAAATCGTCACAAAGAGCAGAAAGAGAATTGTATGAAAATATATCAATTGGAAGTGGGAAAAATAGAATCCACCATAGTTTCACTAATCAGATTGCCATCATGTTATATAGATTAATAGCTATGTGGTCATTCAAATGAGTTTATCAAGCCATTAAAATTAAAGTCTTAAACCCCTAATTAATTAGTCAGATTCCGCATCTTTAATTAATAGTGGACTCTAAATTACAATCATACACCTTCCAGTGCTACGATTGCCTAATACCCTAAATTAATTATCCATAATGTCTTAGCGAATAATTAACTAGAAATATTGCATTAATCCATGGATAATCTCTAATTAAACTAATTAACGCAGCTTCCGCAATTAACTAATTAGTCTAATCAAGAATTCCGAACAACCCTATATCAACTCCCGTATCAATAGTGTTTCTAACAATTATAATCAATTAAGAATTAAAATTGAAATTATAGGAATTACAATCATGAATCATCCACACATCTATTAATCCTATAACATGGCTACAATCATCATATTAGCTACCTAGGGTTTCATCATAATCCCACAAGAGATGCTTAGAACATCATGGACTTGAAAACACAATTATAATTCAAAAGAGTCATTGCAATAGAATTCATATTCAGCAGTAGACTCAAGATATTGAATCCTAAAACAAAGACCTAACAATTCCTTTAAGGAATAGTCTCTTCCACGATTCTTCGCTTCAAATCAATTGATTCAGGTGACGGTTTCAAACAAGACTCCAAAAACTCTCTAGGTTAAAAGAATGGTGAAAGATGGCTCCCCCCAGGATTTCTTGATCTTGTTATAAGGAGTATTTATATCCAAAACAAAAAAAGATTTCCGAAAGATATAGGCTGACTCCAAATTGTGCAAAACTCCTCAATATTGCTCATAATTCCATCTAAGTCCTCAAAGACCTACAATATCAAATTACACATAATTAAGCACCAACTTCTTATAATTTCTATAAAATTAATAATAATTTAACATGAATTGCACAATAAAATATGAGTATAATATGCCCTTATCAGTATCTCGCCGAATCAGCGGTCTAGGCGTCCATTTCTATATCCCGCCGGATCAGCGGCATAGGCGTCCCTTTTTGTATTCCGCTGGATTAGCGGTCTAGGCATCCCTTTATATATCTCGTTGGATTAGTGGTCTATGCGTCCCTTTTATATCTCGCCAGATCAGCGGTCCCATGGCTATAAACGATCAAACAATATCAGTATACACAAGCACAATCCCAACAGATTACTTCATATTATCATCACATATCTCATACATGATCAGCATGCACAATCACATCACATATCTTAAGTCAAAATGAAACATAAGAGGGTAATATCTCTCAAATACTTTCACACAACATAGCAAAACCGATTTCTTAATCTATATCTATCACAATATTCTTCTTAAATAATACTCTGTATAATTTGTATTCATATAATATATATACATATATCATTATACAAAGGAATAGAGTACTCACATAATATATATATATATATATATATATATCATTTCACAATAGAATGAAGTACTCACCGAACTCGTCAAAATTATCACTGAGTCAACCCTTCGGAGTGCAAGAATTCAGTCTCCACGATCCCTATTATTTACAAACATTAGATTAGATAATAAAAATATAGCATCATCACAGGGGCTTTTGATATCTCCCACAATCTTCTTTAGAGTCTATTATTTTCAATAAGTCCCGATTTATATATATATATATATAAATATATATCATATTTGTTATGTCCATTTTTTTCATATATATCAAAAACTACCTAAAACAATCTCCATAATTCTCATTTAAACAAACCTAATTGCTCTTGTCAATTTCAAGGTAAATGAGAGATTCATAAAAGACCAAATACATACGAGCTCCAAAACCGTATCAAAAGCTAAAGAAGATAACCATATATTCCAAATAAATCAGTAAGTAAATTCCATATTTAATTTTCATCGACATTAACAACCAATCAATACTGATTTGTTTTATTCCACAAGTAACCCTTTAACAAGCTTTAAACTCACAGATTTCTTGAGCAATCAAATAAATAAATCCTTAAAAACTTTAACCCATTCCTCAATGTCCAACTTGGCATGTTTATCCCATCACGATTAAACAAAATCCTAATTCACTAAAACTAGTAAGGCAAGACCATCCTAAATCTCTAGTAGCCTTAAAGGATAAAGAAAGTACATTTTTCACAATAAAAGAAAATATGTTTTTTCTTGTCAGATCTCAATAATAACTAAATGATCATAGAAAAACCCAATCATATTAATTGAAAAGGGCAAAGCTCAAACAATCGACTACATCAATAATTTCATCCAAATTCCCCTTACTATCGAAACCCACCATCCACTCTTTCGTTTCGACATATCACCTTCTCATTCAAATATGGAAATTCCATTAACTCATTACCACCAAATTCAGAATCTTGTTCCAGCAATGAAGGAAAAAAGCTTGAAAGAGAACAAATTCTCAGTACAACCACTAAATCAACAAGAACAGGGTAATCATAACTAAATTCCAGCATTATCAATTTATCCAAGTTCAATTCATGAAACATTCAAATGTGCTGGTCTAAGGTGTTCCATCAATTTCTCTAATTTAGTAATCCAACTAACCCGTTGCTTCTAAATTCATAGCAAGAAGAACATATTCAAGGTCTCCCATATACTCTTACATATATGATCCTCTTCCACCATTTCATTAAACAATCTAATTAGCTATTAATTCGAACTTCACAGCATGAATAACATAATTGAACCGAAAAACAAATTGGAAGAAAAAGAATCAACTACCTAATAACCTATTTAGTTCCAACCTAAATTCCTTTTTGGCTTAATTTCCCCCAATCTGTCACTCCAATTTCGTAATTCCACTTACCTAACACTTCCAATTTCACCAGAAGAACACAACCAGATAAAAAAAAGCTTAACTAATCAAATCAGCATCTATAACCAAATTGTGAGCAAACAAACTTCTTCCCTTGAACGTTACCTGATTTGTTCCTTTCCATCCTCCTCTCCCTTGAACTCATGCATGCCGAGCATAGTGCCTTCCTCCCTTGCTTTCGAGCTCTTGCTCTTGCTCTTGTCCTCCCTCTCTCTCTCCCTCTCATCGTTTCTCTCCCTTACTCTGTCTCTGTCTCTCTCTCCGTTTCTCTCTCGTGTCCCCTCTCTGTTCTTTGTTTTCTTCCCCGTTTTTCCCCAGCCAAAACAGGACAATGAAGAAGAAAAGGAAAGAAAAGAAATCCCCCCAAAGGAATGGAATGAATGGAAGAAACAAAAGAACTGGCATGAATGGCGGTGGAAAAGGGGAAAAATTTGTGGGGCTACGTGGAGCCCATGCTCCCCTTTCAATCTCTCTTTTTTTTTTTTCCCTCCAGCAACATAAAAGTCCAACATCTAATATATACATATATATGCATGTGTATATGGATGGATTTTTTTTTCCTTAAATATGTCGGGTCTCACACCTACTTCCGATGGTGTCAAAGAAGAAGCAACAGCTATTTTCCGGTTATGGTTGGGAGGAAAGAAAAAATGCCTTTTGTCAATACAAAAGCCTTTGTTATCCAAGCAAAAATAAAGAAATAAATACAAGTGCCTTGGTGACCACGGGCCACATAACTACAAATGCTGAGGAGAAATTACGTTACACACAACATATATTTATATTTCAGCAGTTTCCGGATCTTCACACGGTGACAACACCCAAAAGTGGATGAACATTTGAATCTATTGTCGTAGCATCTTCAACATGGGACATGGAAATGATGCGGTAGAAGAAGCGGCAAGTCGGTGCCTGGAGAAACACAGCATCTGACGACCCTATGTCAAGGGAAACGGCCTCCGGAGTAAAATTCATGGCTTTGCTGAGATTTTTTTATATTTAAGGCAAATTTCATCGTTTAGGGTTTCAAACAGACAATTTTATGTTATTTAGGACTTTTTACAATTTTAAGAAAAGTTTATATTTTTATTGCAATTTAAGCGTTTTTAAGACCTATTTAAGTTTTGTACAACTCTAGGGTTGAAGATAATTAATTTCGGATTTATCAATAAAGTTGTGGAGCTACAGTGCTCTTTCTCACATTCTCGGATTTGTTTCCAGTTTGATGCCTATTTCCTGTTATTCGTAGAATCAACAGGTAATAGAAGGTTGTTGTCTGGTATTCGTGCGCGAATCAACAGATCGCAATTAGTTCCGCTGCGTCAGGAAACATCACCATTATCCCATGATTGAATTATTGATTCAGTCCTCTAATATTTGACATCTCCACCTCGACGCCCATGCATCCTTATCCTCTCCAATTTGTCACGACCCGAAATTTTGGCAGAACTTCCCACCATTTCTCTAATATCCAATATCATATAAACATCAAATATCCATTCATTAGCATTCCATAGAACTTCACAACACAATCACCTAACATATCAAACTCTAGCAACAACACGGCTTTTAGAGAACATCTTTAGACAATCTCAACAATCATCGTATCTTCAACAATCTCAACAATCATCACATCTCCAACAGACATATCAGACAAACAATATACAACACAATCAATCAATATAACCATAGAGTCTAATTTCCTTGCGACAAGTCAGGACGTTTAGGCCCCTTTTTTCTATTCCGCCGGGTCTAGCGGCCATTCGTGCCCCACTTTCTATTCCGCCGGGTCCAGCGGCCATTGGTGCCCCACTTTCTATTCTGCAGGGTCCAGCGGCCGTTGGTGCCCCACTTTCTATTCCGCCGGGTCCAGCGGCCGTTAAGGCCCCATTTTCTATCCCGCCGGGTCCAACGGCCCTAAGGTTATAGTTAAACAACAATGCAAGCATAATCCATTGCAACCATGTCATCTCACCTCATATATCATTATACACAAACACAATCCCAATCACATTACAATGGCAGCATGTTATCATCACATATCTCATACACAATTTGCATACACAACCACACTGTATATCTCAAATCGAAAGTAAACATAAAAGGCAATACCTCTCAAATCATTTCACACAACATAGCAAGACCGATTCCTTAATCTAACAATCACTATATTATTCTTAAATAATTTATATAACTATAATACATCATTTTACAAGGGAATAGAGTACTCACCCAACTTCCAATATAATATTTAAGAAAGACGTGCCTTCAGAATACAAAGTTTCAGTTTCCTCAGCTCCTATAAATCATAAGCATAATAAGAAACGATTATAAAATATATTCATTTTCTTCATATATTCCTTATAACAATCAATACCGCATTTGAACTTGAAAGAAAGAATTTATCCAGACTTAACTGCCCCTGAAAACCTCAAAACCTAATTGGCTTCAACTATTATTAATATGCAATAATTAAATTATTCCAGTTAAAAATAATCTTAGGGCAGTAACTAGCTTTTTCTCAACAAATAACTAACCTTATCTAGCTAATACAAATTAAACAACAATCATTATTCTTCATCTACCTCACCAACTCATTGCTAGCTAGCTCCCAACTTCCTCAAATTTCCACCTCAAATAACCATCATTCTAAAACTCGATTTTTAATCCATTTCATCTAATTCCCCATATTCATTAATTCATTCAAATAATAACGCTCAAGCAAATGCAAAGTGTTCTTAATTACTTCACAAACACAACTTCAATTTTAACTTAATAAATTAACCATAGAACACTAAAGCTGCAGCTAGCAACAAAGGAAAACCCAATGCCTCAAAGGTCCTAAAACCCTAAATCAACTATAAATCTGACTTATTAACTAACTACTTGAACATAAATATTTTTTACTTCATAGCCCACAGAAACAATTAAGTAAAATAAAGATCTCACCAAACGAAAGAAAACAAGAATTCAGCTATATACATACCCAAACTCTGTCAATATTCAACCGAAATGCAATACCCACTCTTTCTTGTGAGATGACTTCTATCTTTGTAGGTCTCTCTCCCTCACTGTTTTCCATTTCAATAAGACTAAAAAATACTTCCATGAAAGGTCCATTGCCAATCTCTACTATGCTTCTATAAGAATACAAATGATAAGAATGAAACTTCCCTACCTTCCACTAATCTATTTACAGTACTTTGTCTCAAACAAATCTAAAAATTGCTTCTGGCAATAACCAACCAAATTAATATCTAACTCACAAATTTCAGCATCATCAATGTGGCCTAGCTTAGTTCACTAAACGTTCAAATATACTAGTCTAAGTTACTTCATCAATTTCTCTAATTTATTCATCCAACTAACTTGTTTCTAAATCCATAGCAAGGACACAATCAATTAAATAAGGCTCAATCAAGAAAAATTCGCAACATACCTAAGCTAGCCCGTAACAAACTCAACCCAAAATGCATGCTTGGAGAAAGACGAATTCGAACAGAGAGAAGAGAAGGGTCACTGACAGAGATGGGGCAGAGGACAACGTAAGACCATCGCCATTCTTCCCGAAGCTCCATCTCGAGCTCTCTGTTCCTCTATTTCTCGCTCTCGCTCTCTCTTTCTCCCTCTGTTCTTCGATTTCTTCAGCTAACCGAGAACAAAGAAGGAAAAAAAAATGAATTACTAAAGTAAAGAAAGAAGTCAATGGCGGTGGCAAAATTGGTCCTTAGTGGAAAATTTTTGGGCCACGTGGGGGCCATGCCAATTTCCTCTTCTTCTTTTTTAATTGTGTAATGCTCAGCCACATAAATATGTGGTATCTATATATACATATATATATATATATATCCATGTTTAGTAAAATCAATACCGGATCTCACACAATTCCACCGCCACTTCTTTCATCGTGGGCCGTCTCTTTCCATTCATGTCCAAGCACCTCTTTGCAAGCTGAGCGACTGCTGCAATTTGTTCTCTGCCTACATTGTCCTGCACCTAAAGAACCAGGGCATCCACAATATCAAAGAGCTGGTCCTCCTCCATAACTGAAATGAAGTACGCTACAAGGCCTCTGTGCTCTTCTGGTCTCAGTACAGAGCCTGGCTTCTGCTCAGTTAGAAGCTCAACTAGGACAACCCCAAAGCTGTAGATATCGCTCTTATCTGTAAGCTGGCTTGAGCGGAAGTACTCCTGGTCCAGGTACCCGAATGTTCTGGCAACAATGGTGGTCACATGAGTTTGGTCGATTGAGAGTACCTTCAAGGCCCCGAAATCTGCTACCTTTGCTCGATACTTTTCATCCAATAGTATGTTGTTGGACTTGATATCTCGGTGATAGATGGGAATGGACGAGGCCCAATGCAGGTAAGAGATGGCTCCTGCTACTTCGACTGCAATTTGCAATCGCATTTCCCAGGACACTAAGAGATTCTCATCTGGATCATGAAGATACTGATAGAGTTCCATTGGGGATAAATTCATAGACTAATAGTGGAACCTCTGTTTCCAAACAACATCCCAACAGCTTCACCACATTCCTATGATTGATTTCTGAGAGAATGATTACCTCATTAACAAACTGCTCAACTCTCCCTTTGTCGATTGTTATGGACTTCTTAACTGCGACAATTCTCCCATCTTCCAGCATACCTTTGTAAACTGTTCCTTGACCGCCTTTCCCTAGTATCCTGTTCTTGCTGAAGTTATCGGTGGCCCTCTCTAAGTCGTACGAGTTAAATAACTTGCTCTTCTCAATATAGTCGCCTTGACCAGCAGAATTCAGCTGTTTTTCCAACAACAGGCCCCCGTTTCTCTGGAAGTTTTTCTGCTTAAGCTTCAACTCCCTCCTTTTCTTAATAAACTTGTGTAACCACGGTATGAGAAGTAGGAGTACTGCTCCAATTCCACTGGCAACAACTGTTCGACAAATTAAGAATGCTTAAACAATGCAGTACATAGAAGAGAGTGTCACCTAAAATCAAATATTTTAGAAACAAGTGGAAATCCGTTAAAAGTAACCAAATTATTTGACTCGTAATTTTCTACAGAACGGAGGACACTTTCTGTCCGAAATTTTTGTATGAAATAGGCCACCTTTTGTAATGTTATATCATATATATATATATATATGATATCAAGAACATGGTGAGCTTGAACATATGACCTCAAAAAACTCTATTGCTGAATGGAATTTTTTTCCAGATTTTAAAGTTTTTGTTTCGGTAGTGAAACAAGAAACTAAACAGTACAAATAAGGGGTGTAGCAACCCCGACAAGATCACCAAACAGTAAAGAACCCAAACCATTAGGAATTGAAGTAAACACATGAACACCAATCGGCCGTAGGATGGAAGGTCAAGCGAGGCAGTCATAGTATACAAGCTACAATACTAAAATCGTTAGAGTAATTTTCCTTCTCCAGAAAATATTCGTATCATACAAGCTACAAAATAAAATTAAAATTGTAAATGCGATAAATAATTACTAACCACCCACCAATTTTTCTCTTGTTCACGCTCCCACTCCATCCTCTCTCAAGCTACAAAGCATAAAATTCGTGTTTACAAAAAACTAGCCACTTACCCCACGCAACATCACGAGGAAAAAAAATTAAGTGTTAAATTCGTACATATATATTTAATGAATTTTTCTTAAGAAATCTGTGATATTTTTGAAGATATTTGATATTCAGAATGACTCATCTAATTGACGAATTGGAGATAAAACAACGAATCCTTTTTTGTCTTCATAAATCCCAAGAGCAAATCCAGACATTACAATATCCTGTAATACTTCAAATTATATTTTTATAATATTACATAATAGATTTCATTTTTTAGTGTAGACATTAGACATTACGTAATGTTTTTATGTAAGTTATTTAAATAGAATACCAAATTAACATTATTAATAGAGTAGAAGATTTAAATATGAATAATCGCGGATATGAAACTTAAAACAATGACTGGAGTTTTATAAAATTTTAAGAAGACTTTTCAAAACTTAAACATTGTTAAATAATTATTTTTGTCCCATCAATTATTTCATTTGTGAAGATTATGAAAAAATTTAATAAAGCATGATAATAATAATAATAATAATTTTTGTCCCCATCAATTATCCCATTTGGTGAAAGCTATGTAAATTAATAGTAGTAGTAGTAATAATAATAGTAATGATGATGATAATAATAATAATAATAATAATAATAATAATAATAATAATAATAATAATAAGAGTTTTAAAGCAATGACAAAGATCTTTATAAAATTTCAAGGAGAAAATATTTTTTTAATTGTTTTTGTCCCAATAATCATCCCATTTTGTGAAGATTATGAGATATTTTAATAAATAATAATAATAATGATGATGATAATTTTTCCGTAGAAATTATCCCATTTGGTGAAGTTATGTAAACATTTGATAATAATAATAATAATAATTACTATTATTTTTAATTTTATCTCAAGCAATTATTCTTATCCCTAGAATTTGATGATGGTGGTGGTGATGATGATGATGAAGATGATAATAATAATAATGGTAAATAACACCACATGTCACATTTTTTTTTTTTTTTCACCCCATGTCACAAAATCGAATATTTTCACCAAACGTCACATAATTTTCTTTTTCACCACGTATTATGCCATCAACATTCGTCAAAAATTAGACGTGATGCTCACATGGCTTTATTTTTTAGCCAACCTGGACGCACGTGTTACCCTAGTGGGACTCGGTCCTTTCTCCCTCCTTTGATGTGCTTCCCTCCCTCCTCTGATGATGAAGTCGATGGAGATGGATGGCGATGACAACGGGTGGTGGTAGGTGATGAAGATGAAGGCGATGGGGATGGATGGTAATGGGATGGTGATGGAGAAGAAATTGAAGATGAGATGGCTGTGATGATGTGCTGCTGCTTTGGCCGAGAGAGAGAGAGAGAGAGATCGAGATCAAGGCTGGGCTACTATCGGAGGGAGGTTGTCGGAATTCCGGAAGAGCTAAGAGGGAGACATAGTCATCAGAGAAGGACCGAGATATAGGGGCAGAGATGTGGAGACCAGAGACCGAGAGGAGGAGGAGGGGAGGGGTACTTATTTGTTGGGAAGCCGAGCCTCCTCTGTTGGATGCCGATGCTGCTCTCATTCAGTGAGTGGCCACCGGAGAAGCTAAGAACATTGAAGCAACGCGATGGCAAGAGCTGTGAACCAAAGCCTCAGGTGAAATTTTATAGATATGGTCAAGCATGGGTTCGTCTCGGAATGGGTTCTCTGCGAGGAGCCGAGGAATTCTGCTCTTTATGTCTTTCACCATCTGTAACTCTCGCCATCACTCTCTCGGCTGCTCTCTCTCTCTCTGTCATTGATCACACCATCACCAGTGACCATCCCCTTCATCCCCTCTCTTCTCCTATGCCTCTTCCTTGGACCATCACCATCACCACATCTCCTCCATCACCAGCGACTTCATCATCTCATTTTCCCTCTTGTATTGTCCTTTCTTTCTCTCGGCTACATATAAAAAAAACAGCAGCAACCCTCTTGCTCTCTTTCTCTCCCTCTCTCCCTCTCGGCCAAAGCAGCAGCATATCATCACAGTCATCTCCTCTTCAATTTCCTCTCCATCAACATCCCATGACCATCCATCCACATTGCCTTCATCTTCATCACCTACCACCACCCACTATCATCGCCATCCATCTCTATCAACATCATCATCAGAGGAGGGAGGGAAGAACATCAGAGGAGGGACAAAGGACTGGGTCTCACAATGGTAACACGTGCGTCTCAGTTGGCTCAAAAATAAAGCCACCTTAACATTCCGTCTAATTTTTGATGGAATGTTGACGACATGATGAGTAGTGAAAAAAAAAATTCTATGACATCTGGTGAAAATATTTGATTTTGTGACGTGGGTGAAAAGCAAAAAAAAAAACTGACATGTGGTGTTTTTTACCTTAATAATATATATATATAATAACAACAACAATTAAGTTACAAAAATCATTAAATGTGTAATTTCAAGAGTGGTTGAAGGAGAAGCCTCAATTTCAAGAATTTGGACAAATTGCAAACAACGGTGAATGTTTCAGCAATTATATATTATATAAAAATTCGGTGAAAAACATTAATTTTCTCTCTAGCAATTATTTTTGTCCCAATAACTATCCCATTTGGCCATTTACATTGTATGCTCAAGAGAAAAGTGATAATAATAATTATTAATATAATTGTTAGAGACAAAAATCTACATATAACATTTCCGTATCAATTATCCCATTTCCAAAATCCATAACCATTATTTTCTTGGAAAAATTACCAAAATATAACAATAACAGTGCTAATAATAATAATAATAATAATATTGACCTGGTGGTTAAGAAATGTGACTTCCTTAGGAAAGTCCCAATTTCAAGTCGCCTCATGAACCATGCAGGGGAACACTTTTTATTGGGCCACCTGCACGGCCTGTGTGGTAGGACTAACCTGTTCCGTGAGCTTACAGGATGTTCACGTGGACCGTGGAGATTATGAGCGAAACCTGAAACTCCTTAATAATAATAATATATTTATATATATAATGTATATCAGCATTTCCGGCAGCCAATATGTCGGAGTGCAAAGTGGATACTATTCCTATGAAAGAAAGAATATCGGACCACCTCTAAATTTTTAAGTGGGAAAAACCCGTTGTGAGATTACTGTCATGTATATGGTAATATGCGTAACTTTGATGATTTGTTGGCTATTAAAAAAAAAAGGAAAATCAGTTGTGCAGCACTCACCCTCTATAGATAATCAAGAGTTTTTGAATCCGATCTTCATAAGTTGTCTTTCACGCTTTCATTTCACCTTGCATAATTCATAGTACATCTATAAATCTTTTTTATAACCAAAAAATAAGATGTCACTTTACTAAATAATAATAGCAGGAACTTATTATATTGAGAAACTTAACTTTTGGTTCTCAACTTTTACTCTTTTTCCAATTTTGTCCTAAAACTTTTTTCTTTTGGTTAAACCTTGCTTAATGTTATAAGTTTTGTTCACTTTTGTCATATTGTGACATTTTTCGACAGCTGGTGAATTCTTTAGCTTTTGATTAGCTCAGAATGCCAACGCTCGACTTTGGAAGCTCATAACTCAGAATGATTCTTTCATTTCAAACTGGCAATGCGTCATGCTGATGCGGTACTAAGGAAGACAACACTCATTGAAAGCAAAAGATGATTTGCTGCTACCTGATGAATAACATGTCGGATTCTATTCACTCAAGCAACAATGTGTACATGCCAGGATTAATTTCCACCTCATCGGTGCAGATTATGAAAAGGAACAGCAGTAGCCCCGACTTTTTGATTCGTGCTAGCATCAAGTTAAAAAATAAATGAACCATTGGATCAAGTGTATCCATAGCACCGAGACCTGATTTATACAGTCATCTGGTATTCGTTAATGTTAGGAAAAATTCACATGCCTACTGTTGAGGAGTAAAATGGGATAAATCCCACATCGGAAAAGAAAAAGAATATCCATGGGTTTATATGAGATTTGATTACCACCACTTATTAGCTTGATCTTTTAAGTGGATATGGGCCCAGGTCCGTATAAGCCCAATGAGAATTTAATATGGTATCAAAGCTCAGGTTACGCGTAGCGCGCCCACGCGCGTGTGCACACCCACACCGCGACAGGCCCAATATGTTTGAGTGCAGTCAAAGAGTGCGCCTCGTGTTAGTCCTCCCTCATCCGAGCAAGGAAGATGAGCCCGGCTCGAGGTCAATTATTGAGGGCGGATGTTTAAGGGCACGTGACAACGTCTATGCAGAAATAGACCACACGTTGCACGTGAGGGCGGGTGTTGAGGAATAAAATGGGATAAATCCCACATCGGAAAAGAAAAAAAATATTCATGGGTTTATATGAGACTTGGGTACCACTAATTATTAACTTGAGCTTTTAAGTGGATATGAAAGAAAAAGAATATTCATGGTTTATAGGTGTGAAACCCAACTTATTTTTAAGTATGCATACAGACACATATGCTTTTATATATATATATGTGTATTATATATACAGTACTTTAATGTTGCTGAAGCCAGTGTTATCAGAACCGGACCGGATGATGAACCGGAAGGGGTACGGGGTCATGGGTTTATGGGTCCAACCGGGGGTTCGATGGGTCGGACCGCTCGTTTATTTAAAATAAAATAAATATTCATATTATTAAAAAAATTATGATAATTAAGATAAAAGTATGATGATTTTAAAGAAATATAACAATAGTATAAGAAAGTATCTATATTTAATATTTCTTACTTCAAAATAAATATTTTATTTTAATAAGTACTTAAAAGTAGAGTTGAAAGAACAAAAAAGTGGTGGTGGCTTGGTTGGTAGTATGCTAATATGAAAAGCAAGAGGTCATGAGTTCAAATCCTTACACAACCAACCAATTTTTACATTAAATAGGAAACCCATAAAAACCCATAGAACCGGCCGGTTTAATGAAATTTTGCTTAAAACCGGCCGGTTCAATGGGTCCGGCGGTTCAAAGCTGCCATTTCGGTTTTTAGGCGAACCGGACCGGACTTGGTGCCGGTTCCCGGTCCGACCGGTCGAACCGGCCGGTCCGGTCCGGTTCTGATAACAATGGCTGAAGCAATTAAAATAGGGTAAATTATAAAAAAAAACTCAAGTTTTGTAAAATGTCTCAATTTTATCCTAAATTTTGTTTTGTAACAAAAAAAACCATAAGTTTTTTAAAATGTCTCAAAAATGACCTCCGTTATAACTTCCGTCAATTTTTGCTGCTGATGGTGGGTCTCTTTAACAGTCCACGTAGGTCACACGTAGGCAAAAATTGACGGAAGTTATAACGGAGATCATTTTTGAGATATTTTAGAAAACTTATGGTTTTTTTTGTTACAAAACAAAATTTAAGACAAAACTGAGATATTTTACAAAACTTGAGTTTTTTTTTTTAATTTGCCCATTAAAATGTATATATATATATATATATATATATGAAAGGAGGCAAGGGGCCCCACGTGGCCCTCGTTTTTCCCCCGTCTTCCACCGCCATTTCTTTCTTTCTTTCTTTTCCTTGTTGTTTTGCTCTATTTCAGCTGGGGGGGAATCAAAGAACAGAGAGGGACACAAAGGGAGAGACTGAGAGAGAGATAGAGAGAGAGAGAGAGAGAGAGAGAGCAAGCCAGAGAGTTTGTGATGGCAGCTCGTGTAATAGAGTGAAAAGTTTTAATGGCTCAACTCAAAGGGAACAAGAAGATGAAGGATAGTGCGTTGGTTTCAGGTTGGATTGATGATGGTGAATGAATTGTTTTATTATCCTTTTCGTTGAGAGTTCTCTGATCAATTAATTCTCTGTTTCTTTTCCTTGGTCAATCTTCATGAGAAATTTGCTAAACCATGGAAATGATTATATAAAGAAGTGTATTACTGATCCAATGAGGTTAGACCTACATGCACCGATTGATTGATATGCACTTTCATAGCTTAGATGTTCTGTGGTGAGGAAGGATGTATAGAGCAGGGAGTACAATGAAGATTTAGGGTTGTTAGGTTACTATTAGTTGGATATGTGCTGAAGATTTTTGAATTTAATCTTGTATTGAGTTTGTGTACTTACCGGCATCCTTTCTTTGATGAATTGGGAATAAGGATATTCAACTGTTCAAGTTAGGGGAAACTTAAAGAAGCTAACAGAGGTTAGTGATGTTGGGTTTTTATGTACAATGGTTTATACATTGGCTTAGGGATCGTAGCATTTTTCTCTCAACTGGTTGAAATTAAGGGATTTTTGGTTGATTATTAACTAAGCATGGAAGCTGTTTTTTTGTGTGTTTAAGTTCTAAATCTATTCTTACTGTTTGAGTAGCCTATATTCGATTTATTTTTCATTGAATCACTTCAATCATCTTTTGAGATGAGTTGTAACATATAAACTTGTGTAAGGGATGACAAGGGGTCGGAATAGGGAGGTAAGAACCGAGTAGACTGATATTAATTAACTAGTGATGGAGATAAGGTATTTATCTAATTAGGCTTGTTTATAATTGAGTTTTGGGCAGGTTTAGTATATAGCTGACTTGGTTTGTATGGATTTCTTTTAGTTGGTTGTTTTCTTCTTGTGAATTTGGAAGTTGGGTTAGTCGGATTAATGGAGAGGGAAGTGGGTAAAGCTTATAAACCCATTTAGATTATTGATGCTTTGGGTATAAGTTACTGAGTTTAGAGTTTTGAGGACACCATTTTATTCAATTGTGTCTTTTCCTTGGTGAATTGAGGTGCAGAACATAGTTGAATTGTTAAATTGGGAAATAAAAAAGGGGAAATTAAATCAGCATTTTTGAATCAGGGGTTAATTGTGCTGGAAAAAAAGATGATGTTGTTGGGCATTAATTCCAATTCCTTCTAGTCATTGGTTTCTATATATACACTATATGTGGATTTTATTGGAAGAGTGGAACTTATTAAATGATGATAGTATGAATGCGTAAGTTAGAATATTGAAGCTAACATGTTGTTTTTTTTGGAATGGTTTTTCCTAGGATTTTATATAAATAGTGTTCTGTAAAGTTTTTGAGAGGCCAAGGAGGTTATGTTTTCATTAATTCACATTGATGGATAACCATATGGGAAGTAGAACTAGACTCGAATAAGAAAGTGTTAATGCTAGTTTCTTTTGGAATGAAAAATCTAATATCACCAGTATGTATACTTAAACTATTGTATTGTGTGTGATCTGATTTTTATGCTTATAATTAATAGGGCCTATGGAGATTGAGCTTTCCACCTCGAAGAATCGACCCGTTGAAATATTTTTGGGTATTCGGTGAGTACTTTATTCCATTATGAAATGATATATATATATATAGATATATATGTTACGTGAATACTCCATTCCCTTGTAAAATGATGTATTACGGTTATATAAATTATTTAAGAAGAATGTTGTGATGGTTAGATTAATGAATCAGTCTTGCTACGTTGTGTGAAAGTACTTGAGAAGATATTGCCTTTTATGTTTCACTTTGACTGGAGATATGCAATGTGATTGTGTATGAGATATGTGATGATAATGTGATTCTATTGTAATGTGATTGTGATTGTGCTTGTGTATATTGGTATTGTTTGACTATAGCCATGGGACCGCTGGACCCGGCGGAATATAAATATGGGCCAGATCGGCCGCTGGACTCGGCGGAATATAAATATGGGCCAGATCGGCCGCTAAACCCGGCATAATATAAATAGGGGCATGATCGGCTGCTGGACCCGGCGGAATAGAAAAAGGGGTTTGATCGGCCGCTGGACCCGGCGGAATAGAAAAAGGGGCCTGATCGGTCGCTTGACCAGCGGAATATAAATTGAGGTCAACTCTTACCGCCAGAGGTTAATAAGCGGCCCCCGCTTATGAGACATGAATATTGGGAGTTGAGGATGATATGAATGAGATGTGCGCGGTCACGATACCGTCATAACTTTGTTGCGAAGAAATGCAACCCTATGGCTATATTGATTGGTTGTGTTGTATATTGTTTGTCTGGTTTGATTGTTGTAAATATGATGATTGTTGAGATTTTCTGAAGTTGTTCTGTGAAAAATCGTGTTTTTTGCTGATGCTTGATTTAGTCAGTGTGTGATTGTTAGGTGATGCTGAGTTAATAGTTAATTTTAATATTATTATATGGTTATAAAGATAATTGATTGGTTACGAATGAGTTTGGTAATTATCTATATGTATTGCATAATATGTTGTGTTGGTGAATTAAATGATAGACTTGGGTATGCTAATATTATCTTTGTTTATTTAAAAATATATTTTTAGTTAATAATAGTTCATTTCACTCTGGAATTTAGTGCTCACTGAGATGCAGCTCACACCCTGCATACATTTTTCCAGATAAGCTTCCGATTGTGCGGAGGAACCACTTTTTGATATCGGGGATCAGCTTGGAGGACTAGGTAGGAATCTTAATTATTTGATAGATATCCTTTTTGTATAGAATGGACTTGAGAATGTTACGACCTGAAAATTTTGTTTAGTTGTATCACTGATGTGAGAGCGAAAAAGAAATTTCCGGAAAAGTGTATATATATATTAGAGTTAATGGATTAGTCATATACTTTGGAAATTTATGGGAATCAGGTTTTTATGTGAACAGTTCTTATATGATAATGGATTTGAGGAAATACAGGGGAAACTTTACAGCAAATTTCGGGTCGTGACAATATGAGACTTGGGTACCACCACTTATTAGCTTGAGCTTTTAAGTGGATATGAGTCTAGGTCCGTATAAACCCAATAGAAATTCAATATGGTATCAGAGCCTAGGTTACGCGTATGCGTGCCTACGCGCGTGTGCGCACCCACACCACGCCAGGCCCAGTATGTCAAGTGCAACCAAAGTGTGCGCCTCGTGTTAGTCCCCCCTCGCCCGAGCACGGAAGAAGAGCCCGACTCGAGGTCAATTGTTGAGGGCGGGTGTTTAAAGGCACGTGACAACGTGTAGGTAAAAATAGACCACACGTTGCACGTGAGGGCGGGTGTTGAGGAGTAAAATGGGATAAATTCCACATCGGAAAAGAAAAGGAAAATCCATGGGTTAATATATGGCTTGGGTATCACCACTTATCAGCTTGAGCTTTTAAGTAGATATAGGCCTAAGCCCGTATAAACCCAAATGAAAATTTAATATCTACTTCAGACTCGGGCCCATCTGCAACTCAAAAACTTAAGCCAATGGATTTCTAGACTATTGTCTCTTATAAACCTATGGATTTCCTCTTAACTTTTCCATGTGAGATTATTTTCAACACTCGCCCTCACCATTCTCCATATAGGAGAGAAACCACCCCAGCAATTCTCCCCCTTCTCGATTATGTGGAGGACTTCAAGCGGGACTTCTACTTCCGGACACGGATACCAATTGTTACGCCCTTCATTAGCCACGAGTTCCACACTCGGGCCTTGGTGTGGTGTGAGTTTCCACGCATAGCGTGTGTACTTCCCCAGGATCATTACTTTGGGCTCTGATACCACTTGTTAGGAAAAATTCACAGGCCTATTTCGGATTCGGACCCATCTGCAACTCAAAAGCTTAAGCCAATGGATTGCTTATAAACCTATGAATTTCCTCTCAACTTTTTCATGTGGGATTGCTTTCAATACTCGCCCTCACCATTCTCCATATAGAAGAGAAACCACCCAACAGTTAAGGAAGAAAAGGGAAATAAACAATAATGCTTTGCACTTACCTGACAGAGAAACCGGAAGACCGGGTGCCTAGTTAATTTTTTCATCCATTGAGCGTGAAAGAATGCAAGACCACTAACGTAGAATCAAATCGCAGGTGAAAGATTGCATTTGTACTAAGTAAGCTGCATAAGATAATATTATCGGCAGTGCTTTCTACCAGCATTTGGCTCATGGGATGTTGTTTGCTGTGCACTACAGAAGCTTTGATGTACTAATAATGCAGTAAGATTAAATCCAATCGGGGTCTCTCCCAGTCTCTAGAGACGCCACTAGAGACTGGGCAGAGAAACCGCCCGACTGAGGCGTCTCTCATTTGACAGACGTGAGACCCAGTGAGCTGCTGCCGCATGGTGGCAGCAGGTCCCATTCGACCGCAACTTTAATCTTTTTCAACTTATCCCTTTTTTAAAAAAAATCTGGCGGTTGTGGCTATGGGACCCACAGCCGATTGGTTTCTTTTATTTAAATATGTATGTGGGACCCAACGAAGAGACTAAAAAATAGAGATGATGGTTGGGATGGTGAGTCTTTTTTTTTGTTGAATGCGTCTCTAAATGATGTGACGATTATGTGGCAGTGATAGGCTAACTTCAGAGACTCGAATTAGAGACCGTGATGGATATAGTCTCACAGTTGATGCGTACTTGATCTGTCCTAACAGAGGCACTGAAGCCAAAAATAGCAATAATCTTATGGGCAGAAGCCACCACATATAAACGGTCATTTTCGTTAACAAAATGTCGAGTGTGAAGCAGATATAATCCATACGAAAGCAAAAACTGTCAAGACACATCTACTCTTCAAGTGACAAACAACCGTTGTGAGAGCAGAGAGGATGATCTCATCATGTAAATGTGACTCCCGTCATGTACACGGTTATGCACTTCATGACTTGTTGGCTGTTGCTTCCTTGCTAGGACGGGATAAAAAAATTAAAAAAAAAGGTTCTTGTTGGGAATTATGAAGGAAAACCATGCAGCTGGATGTTGATCAATGTTCATGCCTATATGAAAAGACAATTCTTGGCTCAATGAGCAAGCATGGGATGATAATTAGAAAATTATAAATGGGGATATGCATAGTCTATTGCCTTTACAACTGAAAAAAAATGTATATGCTTACAAATGATAGTTTTGAGAAATTGAATCTGTTACCTGTCATTGTTTCAGCTCCAACACGATTTTCATGGATGTCACGACTTACCCTTCATTCATCAAATGGAGAAAATCCTTCTGTTTTTATGTTTTCTCCGTTGTCCTTGGCGAAATATAATTCTCTCCAACCAAGTTGAAGTGATCAAAATGTTTGGCCAAAGTTGGTGAATCCAAGGCTGATAGCTTATTGCAGGCCATATCGTCAGTATGAGAAAGCTGCATTTACATCAGGTAGCTTGATGTTTGAGATTGTAGGTCGAGCTTTTTGTGTCGCTGACAGATTTCGATGATTTATCTCTGAAGCTTATTATCCTGGTTGTTATACATGCTCATCATTTTCTTGCTATTCTTTCAATTCAAGAGTATTACCATTTTATGCGGGTCTCTGTTTTTATGCATGAAAGCTCAATAATTGAACTTAATTTCATTAATTCTCAAATAATTGATACAACAAGAATGTTTCGATTCCAACACGATGTAAAGAAAGCCTTTCATGAGGCCTCAGAGTGAAGGACAGCCTATAACTTATGCAAAATGAAAGAATAAAGTGAACATTATAGCAATCAAATTATTTTGGGGCATGAAGTGACCATATCAGAATAAACAAATGCTGAAAATCACGAGATGTGATTAGAACACGGCCATAGCCACGGCAGCAGCAAGACCAGCAGCCACAAAAATCTGAGGTCCGGAGGAAAGCTTGATGGAGAAGGCAGAGGATTCTGGGGGCGGGATGGAGGGAGTGGTTGGAGTTGGAGCAGGAGCCGAGGCATCGAGCACGGTGATGGCGAGCTTCTGCTGGAGGTTGCTGCAGTGCTGACCAACTCCGCAGATGTACCATTTCTTCCCCGGGCTCTTGAGCTCGATGACGTCATTTCCGGTGGTCAGTGCCAGGTTTGCTTCGGGCTTGATGCACTGCTGGAACTCGGTCTGGTTCACTCTGAAGACGTTGTGGTTCGGAGGTGTGTACTTGAACACTGCAAAACAATTGCACAGATGTTATTTTGCCATGTCAGCGGACAAATCATGTGCTCATCAATGTTTTTTAACGCGACGTTATGTCAGGAGGTGCTGCCCCCATGTCTACAAAACTTACTCAGTTCGATTCTCAACTTGATTCACAAGGTCATGTCGATCAAAAAATTGTTTTTATGTCTCTCAGCATCGAACTTTTACTTACACAGGGAGTCGCCGACCCGGAAGACTTTGCTTTCAGCCCAGGTCTTGTAGTCAAAATTGATGGTCCAGCCTTGTTCATCCCCGACGGTGTGCTGCGTCGCCAGTGCGATCGAGGGAAGCAGAAGAGCCAAAGTGGCGAGGACGGTGAACTGACTGGGAGCCATTAATTCCAGGATGCAGTGGTCTACAATGCACTTGATAATTTATCTCTCTGAAGTGGCTTCTACCCTGAACTGATTGGTGAGGTGAGCGAATGTTGAGGTCTATTGGCAACTATTTATACAGTTTCAATCCTCATTGGAAAGTTTGTAAGACAAAAGGGGGCCGGCCGACGGCAGTCAGCCCTTTGTTGAAGGGGTTTCCTTAGGTAGCTCTGTGGAGCCCGCAAAGATATCCTTAGGTAGCTCTGCGGACCGGGGATGACCATTTATGTATATAGTTTTTCATTTGTGATTGCAATCCACTCGTTCAAGTTGGTTCAAGCAGTTCGGTACTTGTTCCGTTTAAGCAAGGTTCAGGTTCGAGTCTTTGTGAATGCAGAAAATTCTCTATGAGAGAGCTTTATTCATTACTGGGCCGACCCGACTTAACTGGATTAATCGGGGTCCGATTGGACTGTCGAATACCATGGCTCATATCGAAAAAGTTATACCAAAAAGTGATATAGCTCCAAAAAGTAATCGCACCCATAAAATTTAACAGAATAGAAGAAGTACGTGTGCAATATTCCACGAGAAAATGGACAAGTTTTTTTTAAAAAAAAATGGGAATGAGATCATCGGAAGGGTTTGACTTGTTGACCTTGTCCCTGGCCAGCTATGTTATGCCATGCCTGTGGAATTAGGCATTTGGAAGGACAGGCAGATAGTTCTCTGAGAATGTTTTGGTTTCGTCTTACTCTGTAAAGTGTTACATGTAATATAATAATGCGTAAATCCGAGCAATGGAATTAATCGTTTGGATTTGAAACTATGTCCAACTCAACTCAATTTAATTCATAAAAGGACAAAATATGATTGAAATAAATTAATATTGTGGGACCCATAATCATGACAATTGACTGATACATTTTTCCCCTTGAACAGTTGCTTTGCACGGCTTCCTGCAGTTCAATTTAAAGTGGCTGCCTTTGAGGCAATTTTTTTTTTGTTTATCTTCCTGTGACTTTTGTTCGGATTAACGTGCCGCAACAATCGGGTGATTGTACACATGAAAAAAATACGCATGCCAGCAAAAATCAAACTGCAACAATGATGAATCATAACAATAATTATTACTAATTTCAAATACAAAAACCTCAGCGTATATCATCGACCTCCTCGCTCAGCACGCCATAACCGATTAGCGATACGGTCGCGTACAACATTCATTTCCGTGCTATTCATGTCCACATCAACTCTAGTTCCTTGTTGTTGCGGTGGATTGCGAAATTCATCGTAATCCGCCCACGCATCGCCGTACTCCATAAATAATCTATCATGATAATTATTACGGCGTATGAAATTATGCAAAACAAAACAAGCAAGGACAATTTCTCCTTGAGTATACGGTTTGAAGTTCGTCATGGCAGTCAGTATTGCGAATCTCTTCTTCAAAATACCGAAGCAACGCTCGATAACATTACGCACTGACGCATGGCGATGGTTGAATAGCTCTTTTTCTGATGTCGGCGGATAATGATTAGGGAAATCGCTCCGATGATACCGTTCTCCCTTGTATGGAGCCAAATATCCCGGTATATTTGAAAACCCTGCATCAACAACATAATATTGTCCTGGAAAAAAAAATGAAATTTAAAGAAAACGAATTTCGACAAGCAATTTCGTTTAACATCATAAGAATTAAAAGCAAATACTCACGGCCACGCGGTGCTGGAAAGCGATCAAGTGACGCAGCATCAGACAATATTCTTGAATCGTGAGCTGAACCCTCCCAGCCGGTCATCACGTATGTGAACATCATGTCGTGTGAACAAGCAGCCAATACATTTTGTGATATATCGGCATTACGATCGCGATAAGGTACTCTGTTCGCATGTGGCATGCATGCATTGACATGAGTTCCATCGATAGCTCCAATACAATGCTGCATGAAAAAAAACGCACAATTATATCTATCTCAAATATTAATCCGAATACATGCATGTCTACAATATGGAATTAGTAGATAACATACCCTAAAGAAGCGCCACCTTTCATCATTTTCAATTTCCGGCTTGACAATAACGTTCCGCGGTGTTATAAAATGGGCAAATAAATCGTGCATTCCGCGTGCAATTTGTTTGATAATTCGTGAAACCGTTTCCTTCGAATGCTGAAACCTTTCAGCGACCATTGAAAATCGCATACTATGTGAAATAACCAACATGAACATGCCGACTTGCTCTTCAACGGTAATACCTTTTCTAGTATCTGTGATGCCACTGCGCAACCGCAACGTGTCGCATAGATTTCTAAACACGTGTGGTTCCATTCTGAAGCTTTCGAAGCACCGGACGTCACTCCTTAATAGTTCAACAATATACTGCCGTCCTTGAAGGGCTGAATTTCTACACGGCAAGTTCTGTGGAACGGCATCATCCATCTGATAATATTGCATCATCAAGGAGTAGAACATACGTTGCATACGTTCATTGTCGTTCTCTCCGGGATTATTGTCATTGTCTGAAGGCGTCCGATAACGAGACATATTGTTCGCCAAATGATTGCCTTTTACTGTGGAAATGAAATCATGAATGAATCGTTAACAGTGAGACAACTCAATTATAATCATAACACAATAACATTCAACACACACATGAAAAAAATAACGCATCACCATTATCAAACACACATAACAAACATCAGCAGTACGAGTTCAGTCAAAGGAATTAAAAAACGTTGTGTTCGATGCGCGGGGAAAAAAAAGGAAGCTCTGATGACCCTTGCTTCAAGGTTGCTCCAGCTGCATTATCCATTCCATTTGTGACTCTTCCTTGAACCACATGAAAAGCCTTCGGGAGGCCGGATCAAGGAGTGCTTTGCCCGCTTTCACAAACAAGGACTGAGGGATTCTCGATTCCAACTTAGCCAACTCATCGAGGGCTTCCTCGATGCTATTCTTCTCAGGTTTTTCGGGGCTCGATACAGACTTGCTTTTCTTTGCTGACTGTGGGGTGTGCTGTTGGTTTTTCGTGAAACTCCCCCTGAATATGTCCATGCACTCCTGCATTTGTGAGCTCTTGCTTTGCGATCTTTTCGGCACTCGACGTCGACACTCGGTTAAAATGGGATCTGCAACATTGACGGGATCGTCACTCTCGTCGGATCCTTCTTCGAGATCGACATGGTGTTTTTGCTTTCCCTTTCCCCTAGATAAGAATTCCGCATTCAGCCGCCGTTCTTCCTCTAAAGTTGGTGGTGGATCGGTCGAGGATATGCGCAGAACACCGGTGGCCACGGAAGAACTGAACAGTTGCTTCTGCATATCGTAGTGCTTGCATCCCTTACTCCGGAAAGTCTTGTACGCCCTATTCTTCTGTACCAAGAACAACGACATGATCGTCCAGCATCAGTGACAGATGCTGGAAACAACAATAGAATCATAAAAGGTCAAAGAAAAAGGCATGTACCTTTATAATCATATCCCAAAAATCTGAGTCGGCGGTGATGGTGTTTGTGTCAGCATCCCATCCGACGCCTGTATGCTTTAATATTTCAGCAAATCGGATGAAATTTGTCTTCATTCTTTGATACTTTTCCTTCACCTTCTGCAAGCACAGATGCTTTTCGGGAAAAAGGTTGATCATTTCCTGTGTGATCTCTTTCCAAGTGCTACTCTTCCATGTTGTAGTGTGTGTTCTTCTCTTCATCTCAAGCAGTACGTTTAGGAAACCGACATCCATTTCATCACTCCATTCGATGATATTTTCACCTTTTTGAGCCATGCTGCATGCAGTTGCTGTTCCAAGACCTCAACAAAATCACATGCAAAACATATTTGTTTGAGGGGTATCAGTCCAGATACCAACTTCTATGGTGTTTCTCGCAACAAATGAATCAAAAACAGAACACGATTTTAGCTAGTATTATAACCCCATACCGCAGCGCAATCTCAGTCCTCAGACTGAAGCTTGCAGAATGAAATTGCACTGACATGCATTACTTTTTTCAGACAATGCAAAACAGAACTGATGCTTTTCGAAGATGCAACAAAGATGAATCAACATGCATGACCCTCATACAACACTTAGCAAACGTTTAACAGCATAGTATGTGAAGATCTAGCAAGTACAATCACATATCTGAAGCTAAGGCATTGATGGAAATTGCATGTAAAAATTGACAATTCCATCAGTACTTCGGCAGACAGAAACCAGTAGCACAGCTCGTCTCTCAGCTTTCAAAAATCACACAAACAGACTGACATAACATATGCACCAGCAATCAGACATCAGCAACAAAATCATCGCATCGCAACAACACGCCAAAAAGAAAACCATACCACAGCTTATATTTTCAGATGATTTCAGCTCAGCAACCGAATAAGCAGTCAAGGAAGATGCAGAAATCGTTCAAGTACTCGGACACAGATGAAAGGGAAATTACCTTAACAGAGGAATGCTTCTGCTATTCTTCTGTTGTATGCCGCTCCTTATATCGGCAAATTGAGCAGCCAACAGACCACAGCCAGGGGCCCCTACAAGTAAGAAACCACACGCATCAAACAGCAGACAACAGATGGAAACGCGATGGGCCCCTACCAATTTCGGCTTCAAACGCGACATAGCAGAGAACAGAGACATATATCTTCGGGGGCCCCTACCAATCGGCTGGAAACGTGACAGCTCAGGGTGAAGCGTGACGATGCACAGAAGAAAATCGAGGAATTGCAGAGAAGATTCGGTCGCTCTCACTGTGAAGAATCCCTTCTGCTGGTCACGGACGAACAGCGTTCGAGGCTTCGCCGCTGATGGAGAACAGTAAGAAATCGGTAAAATTGAAGGTATGGAGGTGTATAATCGCTGAAATTGCACGAACCCACTTACCAATCGGCTTCCTCCGCGGTCGATTTTAACGATTTCGACGCCAATTTCCCCTGCAAGCGCAACCCTAAGGACGATGGGACTTGGTTCGCATGTCTCGGCGGTGTTTTGCAGCTTCGGTCCAACGGATAATTGCTGAGCTGCTGTCCAATTCAATCCAGCGAAAAGGGACAACATTCACCCGGTTTTATTTCGACATGGGTCCCACAGCTTTTAACAATTCAAGCCTTTTTTGTCCTGTACCTTCCATGGTGGAGTTGAGTTGGAACTTGACTCCAATCCAAACGGAGTGTAAATCTGCATCAAATCATTCATCGTCGGCTGTGCTCTCTGTGAGCATCTAGTTCACAGGATGTTGCTTGTTGTGTTGCATGGAAGCTTTAATGTACTAATGATGTACTAAAAATGAGATAGAAGAATGTCTGTGATATTCCACAAGAAAGGACATGTTTTTAAATACTTGGCATTTTGATGTCTAGTTCGAATTAGAATTGTCCGAATTCAGAAGTAAACACGGATTTGACTTGTTCACCACTTCACCTTGTCCATGGCCGGCTATGTCGTGCCAGTGGAATTAGCCATTTGGGATGAAAGGAAGATATATTCTCTGTGACCGTTTCAGTTTGGTTCTATTCTGTAAAGTTTTACATTTAATATAGTGCATTACTCCGAGAAAGCGAATCCAGTATAGTGGTAGTCATTTCATCTTCCATATTTTCTGCTGGTTCTAGGAGCCTCCCTTAACCCTTATGTCACGATCCGAAAATTTAGCATAATTTCTCCTTAATTTTTTATAATCCAAAACCTAGTTTCACACAATATTATTCATAAAATATCTATTCAATCATCTCAACAGTTTTTCTTTTCAATTAATTAATCACAAAATTTCATCTCAAGAGAATTAATCCCCGAAAACTCAGTCGAGAGTCCCTCACACTAATAATAGAAGAGCTAGGCAAAATCTTTCAGGTCATGACGTACTTACAAGAAATCCTTACAAAGCTCTTATTACTTACAAGGATAAAAATCTTAGTAGAGAGTCCTCCGTGTGGATTCCCAATTCAAAAATGATTCTCAATGCGGTGTTGCTGTCCCCTAGATCATCTAGAAAACTTATATATATAATGTGAACTGGAACTCAATGAGCACGAAATTCCAAATTAAAATGAACTATTAAACATGTAAATAAATATTTATTTATAGCAGCAAACATTCATATAAATATATAGTAACACCCAATTGCATCAATAAACGCATCGGCACAAGCTTATATGATATATATATATATATAAGAACACCTACCAAGTTTACTTTCAAAGAATCAGGTATCATTATAATAACACGATGGTGTTAGAATCCACTTTCAACTCAACCTCATATAACAGATTACAAACAATACATATATATGCTCTTAGCAGATCAAGTTCGAGCAACCAAAACACAGTTCTCAAGTATCACAGCGATCATGGACAAGCTCTAGCAACCATCACATGTATTCACAATGACATCGTACAAACAATTCCAAACACAAACAAGTAATACAGCCATATCACACCAGTATTTCCCCAAATGACAATATATACTTTCACATTCTGAACTCGATCTCAAACAATCAGACTGGATATAAAGATACCATAATACCAACTCGCATCCATAGGATAAGGACACGAGAATCAATTCATAACGGTCACTGTACCGACATTACACTATATCGTATCTCCATACATCTCCTCCCTCCACAACTCCCACAACATATCTCAATCTCAATCTCAATTTCAATCAGGCCCTATTTTTATATTCCGCCGGATCCAATAGCCAATGCCTAATACGACCAAGGAACACTGGCAAACAGACTTACAATCACAACATCATATTACTCAATATATCAACAACCAAATTCTCGATTTCAATCTATCATAATATTCTTCTCAAATCAATCTATTTATAATCACACACACATATATATATATATATAAATATTCATATCACAATGGAACTAATAGAATGGATGGACTCGAACTCCACTACTATGGAGTGCCTACGTATCTCGTTATATCGAGAATCAGAGTCCACGTAGTTATTATTTCATCATTAATTTATATCTATACTGAAGTAAGAAATTTGGAGTTTAGTATCTTATCTGTTCAGTAGCAATTATACCTTACTACACCCAATTTCTCTCTCTAGAGGCAAAATATTCCATATCAACACTTTTTAAGCGCATAATTGGGGAAAAGTTTGTAAGCCAATTATTAGCAAAATAATTTAGCTAATAAAAGACCTTCGTTCAACAGAACCTCCATATTGCCCCCTAACCAAAATTCTCTGCATAACAAGCTCTAAGGTCACAATTGACTCTAGAAATTAGATAAATATACGCAGCAATGTAGTTCCTTGCGGAATCCACCGACATGCAGGAACATTAGGTTGATCCATGAACTTACCTATTTCCATTTAGCAACTCAACTGGCTTATACTGTTTCCTAAAAGAAACCGCATGAAAGCATCAAATTAGAATAATTTTAGCAATACCAACCTGAACACTTGGATGACAAATTTCGAATTCGAGCTCAACTCCCTCTTAGGTCATTCTCCTAGTCTGTCAATTGTTCCCTCTCAGTTCCTCTCTATTCGGTTTTTGCATCTCTAACCTGATTTGTTCCATCTCCTCTTAGCTCTTTCTTTTCTCCTTTCCTTTTCTGCGAACAAAATCTTGAGCCCTCTGTCGTACCCTTGCTTTTCTCTTCCTGTCTCTGCTCTGTTTCTGCCCGAGCTAAGCTCTCTCTCTCTATGCTTATATAACAAAAAGAAACATCGCTCTAACGAATAATAATCGCCTTATGATGACTATTGCTCTGTACTGATAAAGCACCGTGACAACCTCTGACAAAGAGAAGCCACCACTAGGATTGTCAGCATCCGCAGCAGCAATAATATGTCGGGAGTATGTAAAGAGAGTACTATTCATATGAAAGAAAAGATGTCGGAACACCTCTAATTTTGCAAGCGGCAACAATCTGGCGTGAAAGCAGAGCGGATAATCTCATTGTGTAAATGCGATTTCTATTAAGTATAAGTTATGTGCGAGTAATTTCCATGACTTGTTGGCCGTTGCTTCCTTGCTAGCGCTCAGTAGATGCGGAATTTCCAAGTGGTATTAAGAAAGTGCAGCCTTTCCTCAAAGAAAGCAATCATCATATTGAAAAAATGTCACGTGTTCATGGCAATTTCACCAATCCTAGTAGTTTCTCCAAGACCATGAAGAGTTTAGTGTTTATCTTTTCACCTGCTCAAAAAAGATGAGGCATCTCCGAGCGGTTAGCTTTCGCTTTCTAACTGTGACATGACCTGTGATGGGGCCAACCGTGACACCAAGCCTGCCATTATCAGCCTCAACTTCAGCTGCAGCTGGTTCTGTTCAAGCATCAGGAGAAACAGCTCCCTCTCCTCCCTCCAATATCTCGAAGGGCTCAACCTCGCGGCCATTGACGATATACCACTTGCCAATCTCAGGAGTAAGAATGGGTATGAGTCATATGACTTACGAGTTGTGACAATGGTTTTGCACTTTATGGTGAGGACAATTTTCCTAAAAGCCCGCAAGATTCGGTTTTTGCAGCATCGTCCTTCTTAGATTGCTGGCTCTCTGAAGCCTATCTATTACATTAATTTTTCTTCAATAAGATAAACTGATTAATAATCCCGTGCGTAGCTCTGGTATGCATCTAATTTATCAATTTTCAGACAGTAGGATACAACGAAAGTGTTTTGATTCCAAGTATGATGTAAATTAGAAGTCTTTCATGATGCCTCAGGGGTAAATGAAAGCCTATAACTAGTGCAAAATGAATGACTAAAGTGATCATAGTGGTCAAATTATTTTGGGGCATGATCAAATGCTGAACGTCACGAGATTCAATTAAAATGCAGCCGTAGCCACAGTGGCAGTAAGACCAGCAGCAGAAAAGATCTTAGATCTGGAGGAGAGCTCTGATGGAGAAGGCAGAGGAGGAGTATTGGTTGGAGGAAAGGGTTGGGGCCAGGGCCGTTGGAGCAGGAGCAGGAGCATCGGCTTTGCACGCGTTGATTGCGAGCTTCTGCTGAAACAGGATGCAGTGCTCACCAACTCCACAAATGTAGCATTTCTTCCCAGGGGTCACGAGCTTGATGACATCATTCCCGGCGGTCAGGGCCAGGTTTACGGGGGGCTTGATGCAGTACTGGAACCCCGTCTGGTTCACCTTGAAGACTTGGTTCGGCGGTGTGTACTTGAACACTGCAATATCGTTGAGTGGACCTTTGTGAATCATATGCTCGTCAATGTGTTATTTATGCTGTCAAGGATCCCAAATCCGCAATATTAAGCAAGAGGACACTCATGTCTGCAAACAGATACCATGGTTCTGACTCTGATAGCACCTCCATACATATCATGTCTGCTGCCACTTCCTATACATATCACGTCTGCTCTCATCATTTCGAGATACAATTTTCAAGGGCCCTTTGCTATGCTGTTATATCGGGGTATCTGGATGCGACAGATGACACGGGTTGAAGATCAAACTGATCAACTATATATGGAGGACATTTTCATCGTTTGAAGATTCCATGGTTCTGACGGTGATAGCACCTCCATTGACCTGTTAAACAACAATGCCGAAATGCAGATTCTGGCATCTATTGGAAGTGCTTCGAGGCCTGAACACCTCCAGGGAAGGGTACATTCCTTCACCCACTGGACATCTTACAATCAAAAGGTTGTATCTTTCTTAAAACAATAACACGTTCTGTCCAAATTTACCGAGCCAACCTCTCCCTTCATTCTCAACATCGTTGAGAAATTGGCTTTTCTGGTCTTACACATTGAGATGATGGTTGAGATTCGATCACTTCAGATAATTCCAACTTATATGCCAAGTTATCTAAGTAGGAGACCACTCTCTCAGCAGAGAGATTCTCCAGATCCTCCGACACTTCATGAGGATAGCTAATTAACGATATGCAGCTGACAGCAACAACCATCCACCTAAAATACACTTCATTTTCTTCCCAAACATAATCCTACTTCCGACAGGTTCAAACAAGAACTGATATATCTGTTTATGGTTTGGAGGAACTATAAGCACAGTGAAAATGAAGGAATTTTTTTTAAATCTCCAAACTGGCAAGAACAGATAAATTGGTTCAAGCAGTTCGGTGCTTGTTCTGCTTAAGCAAGGCTTCGGTTCGAGTCCTTGTAAATGTAGAAAATTCATGCTAGAGAGCTTTACCCTTTCGTGAACTGACCCATCTCAACTAGAATAGTCGGAGTCCAATTGGGCTTCCGGATAACATGGTTCACTCCGGAAAAAAAAAAAAAAAAAGGGAAAGACTGCATGGCTATAGTGCTAGAAAGCTCATTATCAACACAAATACCATATTGACCACGGATCGCATTACTACAAATACCGAAGGGAAATTACATTATACGCAACATTTATTCCTATTTCAACAATTTCCGGGTCTTCACATGGTGACAACACCGAGCAGTGGATGGGCATTTGAAGTTTCTTTAATTTTTGGATAAGTATGGGCATTTGAATTTATCGTCATAGCATCATCGATATTGGACATGGAAGCATCATCATCATCCCACGATAGAATTGTTGATTCAGTCCTCTGATATTCGACATCTCCATCTCGACGCCCATGCATCCCTATCCTCTCCAACTCCACTGCCACTTCTTTCATCGTAGGCCGTCTCCTTCCAATCATGTTCAAGCACCTCTTTGCAAGCTGAGCGACTGCTGCAATTTGTTCTCTGCCTGCAGTGTCCTGCACCTGAAGAACCCGGGCATCCACAATATCAAAGAGCTTGTCCTCCTCCATAACTGAAATGAAGTACGCTACAAGGCCTCTGTGCTCTTCTGGTCTCAGTACAGAGACCGGCTTCTGCCCAGTTAAGAGCTCAACTAGGACAACCCCAAAGCTGTAGACATCGCTCTTATCTGTAAGCTGGCTTGAGCGGAAGTACTCTGGGTCCAGGTACCCAAATGTTCCAGCAACAATGGTGGTCACATGAGTTTGGTCGATTGAGAGTACCTTCGAGGCCCCGAAATCTGCTACCTTTGCTCGATACTTTTCATCCAATAGTATGTTGTTGGACTTGATATCTCGGTGATAGATGGGAATGGACGAGGCCGAATGCAGGTAAGAGATGGCTCCTGCTACTTCGACTGCAATTTGCAATCGCATTTCCCAGGACACTAAGAGATTCTCATCCGGATCATGAAGATACTGATAGAGAGTTCCATTGGGGATAAATTCATAGACTAATAGCGGAACTTCTGTCTCCAAACAACATCCCAACAGCTTCACCACATTCCTATGATTGATTTCTGAGAGAATGATTACCTCATTAACAAACTGCTCAACTCTCCCTTCGTCGATTGTTATGGACTTCTTAACCGCGACAATTCTCCCATCTTCCAGCATACCTTTGTAAACTGTTCCTTGACCTCCTTTCCCGAGTATCCTGTTCTTGCTGAAGTTATCGGTGGCCTTCTCTAAGTCGTATGAGTTAAATAACTTGCTCTTCTCAATATAGTCGCCTTTACTAGCAGAATGCAGCTGTTTTTCTAACAACAGGCCCCCGTTTCTCTTGAAGTTCTTTTGCTTGAGCTTCAACTCCCTCCTTTTCTTAATGAACTTGCGTAACCACAGTACCACAAGAAGCAGTACTACTCCTCCAATTCCACTGGCAACAACTGTTTGACAAATTAAGAACGCTTTCAATAATATTTGGAGGTTCTTTTAGAATATAGTCAGTGCCATCCATTTAATGATTGGCAAGGAGAGGTATCGTACCTTCATTTTGGATGAATGTAGCATAAAATTTTCATATTACTTCGCTAAGAAACAAAAATTAGAAATGACGTACCCTTGATTGCATTGATCCTCCTGGTAAAGATATGGGTATGATGGTGGGTTATGCACTCATAGCTACCTCTTGTATTCTTACAGTACCCGTCCAGGCAAGAAATATTAAATCTCGAGTCTTGACATTCATCGATATCTGAAATGCATACATAATCAATAAATGCATATTGTTGAAAAGGCCAAAAGGCAAGGCAGTAAGAAGTAGAATAGGAAGAAGGTTTTTTGGCCAGGACTGCTTTGTGTATATGATATCTGCAGTGTTTTCAAAACAGGCCTGATGTTGAACTAGAGTCTTCAGCTGGCCGTGGGTCAACCGGTTTAATCAGTTCAACCATTGGTTTCACTATTTTCCATTTTTCATTTTTTATAAAAAGTAAGGAATCATGGATTATGGAAAAACATAAAATATATGGAAATAATTTAAAATTGACGAACAAAGTCATAATAATATTTCTATACTTAGATTTTTTTTTCCCCCAAAACTGTAAAGTGGGCCAATTGGGTCAACAGGTCAACCGGGTTTACTAAATCTAACCGGGCTTTTCATCTAATTGGGTTTCTGTTAAACCCGACCCGGACAAGGCAATGGTCGCGGGTTAAGTGGTTCAATAGGTCGGGCTGGACATGCCCGGGTTTTAAAACAACTGGATATCAAACGTTATTTTTAGAAGCAATATTTATTTATATATTGTATTAGAAATACATTATGAGTTTAAGGTAGCGCTCATGGTAAAAACTGAGATATCTTACCATCGCATTGCTTAAGATAGGCGTTCCCTTTATTGTAGCCCCCATTGCAGGAACATGAGTAATAATTAGTTTTGATAATCCGATTGGGAGCTCGCTGGACACAGCTGTAAGGTTGCAAATCAGAGGAAGAGTATCCAGAAGTGATATTCATTCCCAACTTCACAATTGCAGCTTCATCGAGATACCAATCTAGTGACAGGGGAACGAACTGCATTTTTCGAACCCGCAGATCCACATCCAGTCTGGACGTTTGCATTAACCAGTCGTCATGAGCAAGAAAGACATACCTGCAATCGTGTTCTAATAATTGATCGCCTCTCCAACTCTTTAAGTCAAACTCGAAAGCCTGGCTTGATGAGCCGTCCCTGCTGTCATATGGCATGTTAGTCCGGCAACAATTGATACCGTCACAATTACCAATTTCCATCCTGCTATCATTGCTGCATTGCGTGTTGCAGTCCACAGCACCCAAATCAGGAGTGGCCAGCACCGCCAGGTAGGGGCAGCCGACCGCCACAAACCAGTTGCTAGTGGAGAAGAAGAAAGGGGTTCCGGTCAAATTGATGGTCCAATTGGAGGTTTTCCACCACATGCAGTCCGAGTATATAATTGGACTTTTAACAACTATGGCATCAGTTGGTGTACCATCTTCCCCATCAAACAGAGAATAGCTGCTGCCTTCTCTTAGGGAAGTTTCGGTAACCTCTAGGTCGAGCTTCTTTAGTCTTGGAGTGGTCCCGTTAATGCACACAATCTCGAACCACTCGTCCAAGAAGCAATGATCTTGTCCCATTCCGAAGGGAAATTTAATGTTCACATCTCCACATTTCCCTTCACAGTCAGCTCCCGCAACTTCAGGAGAATCTGGCGGAACTGCTACCCCGCCATAAACAGCAAATAGAAGAAACAAGAAGGGCGACTTCATTTGAAAAGAAAAAAAATACTTCCCCAGCACTCTTTTTTCAGTGTGCACCTTGGTAATCCAGTCGGGAGATCGAGCGTTAAAAGGTTATTCTCCTTCTCAACAAGTGCGCTTCCCGGAATTCGAACTTGTGTTCTCTTTCTTACGGAGTGAGCTGCTTACCACTCAATCAACACTTTTGTTGCGACTTCCCCAGCACTCTATATGTTAAACCACAGACGATCCTTTGGTGCTTGTGATATAGGAGGAGTAGTATTATGATCTTCTTGCCAGTTCCTGAAGACCATTTCCATCGATCTGTTTCCGAGAAGGTCCCTGAGTCAACGGGTGAAAGCGGAAGCTGCCATTTTTCTGGTCAGCAGTCTTCTTGCGAGGGGCCACGCCTTATCTTGTTCTCAGTAAAAACATTATTTCGCAGCGTTTTATTCTCCTATTACAGTACGAAAAAATAATTATGGGAGCCAAAATAATGAATGCAATAGCCTTTGTAGTCCACATTCATAATCATGACAAGAACGCCAGCATTCCTAATTTCCAACTCTCTTTTTTACTTTGGCTGACAAGTCGAGGGCACTTCTTAAAAATAAATAAATAAATAAATAAAATATACGAAAAATGGAGATTAATTTTAATCTTAACTTAAAAAGAAAAAGAAAAAAAAATCTATGAGCCGATTCTCCAATAGGAAATACCTCCACTGGATACGAGGATTCCCGGGAAAAAGGATATAGAAGACCTTCGCGGCCTAAGGACAATTATCAGCTCAATCTCTTACAGTATCTATTCTTTGCGTACATATATTGTTTTCTCCACCCAAAAGATGAGAGATTCTCATAGAAGTCACACCAAGTCCAATTGAGGTAGGCCTCACTATTTTCCATCATGATAATATATCTGCATTTCATCTAAGTCCGCATAAACACTACGCCGATATGGAAGAAACAAGAATGATAACAGTCAACACGATGTCCGCGCATTTGCATAAACAAGGCCTATCTTATTGTAGATGTGAGAATTAGAAGTTGATTGGCATATATACATCATTGTTATGATAATTGATGTTTGAGAATTAGAATTGTACCTTACCAATAGCTCCATCTAAAGACATCATTGTTATGATAGTTGATGTGAGAATTAGAAGTTGATTGGCCCGCCCTTGTTTGACAAAATACAATGTAGTTTCATTCATTTCTCATCGGCTACTGACAATACAGCGCTTGACTTTGACAAAAAAGCAAAACACTGCTCTTGACTTATAATAGTGTTGCTAGCTCTACCAATCCAGTAAATTCCTGTTTGGTAGAATTAGCAATTATAAAGAGATATGCCGATTTTCTTTGATGTGTTCCGACGTCAGACGGTGTTGAGGTCAAGACACCATTAGTGTACAATAAGTATATGGAGTTGCACGAGACCGAGTTCAGGAAGAACGATAAGTTTATGGACCTGCAGCTGTGGGATCCCTGACAAGTTTAATGGAAGCTGTGGCCAGAGCAATCTTCGTTTTGAAAGTCCTTTGGTTGAACAACCAAACTTTGGGTCAAGTCCCTCGAGGAGCCTCAGTATGAGCCAAACCGTACTTGGAGGACTGATGATACCCCAATCTCAGGTCAAGTGCACTGCATGAAGTTGTAAAATGTAAGATATATCAAGATCAAGTCCATATGTCCCAGTTCGCTCAAGACCCGCCGGCCAGCAAAGCAAGTCCTTTGTGCTTAAGTGCAACAGGCCGTGTGGTTCAGCCCTAGCAAGTTACGATGCAAACTATCTCTTCGCGAAGCTGCAGATTTTACATCTTTTTGTTAAACCACTTCATTGGTCCTTTCCTATGCCGTTATATCAGATATCTTGGATGCTATGATGATGCTGGCTGAAGATAAAAATAGATCAGCTATATATTCACGACATGTTCACTGTTTGAAGATTCAGTGGTGCTTACACTGATAGCACCGGCCATTGATTTTTCAAACAACAATGCCGAGATGCAGATTCTGGCATCTATTGGAAACTTGTCGTGCTTCGAGGCATGAACACCTCCAGGAAGAGGGTACATTCCTTCACCAATTGGACATCTAACGATTGAAAGGTTGGATCTTCCTAGAACAATATCACTGAGGAAATTCTGTCTGTCTCTCTCCCTTTATTCTCAACATCATTGACAAATTGGAATTTCTGTTCTTATACACCAAGATGATGGTGAGGTTCGATCTCTTCAAATGATTCCAACTTATGTGCCAAGTTATAGAAATACCAGACCACTCTCTCGGCAGAAAGTCTCTCCAGATCCTCCGACTCTTCATGAGGATAGCTAATTAACGATATGCAGCTGACAGCAACAACCATCCACCTAAAATATAATTCATTTTCTTCCCAGACATAATCCTACTTCCGACAGTGTTAAAGAAAAAGCAACAGCTATTTCTGGTTATGGTTCGGAGGAAAGAAAAAATGCCTTTGTTATCCAGCAAAAATAAATAAATAAATACAAATGCCTTGGTGACCACAGGCCACATAACTACAAATGCCGAAGAGAAATTACATTACGCACAACATATATTCATATTTCAGCAGTTTCCGGATCTCCACACGGTGACAACACCCAAAAGTGGATCAACACTTGAATCTACTGTCATAGCATCATCGATATTGGACATGGAAACATTACCATCATCCCATGATAGAATTGTTGATTCAATCCTCTGATATTCGACATCTCCATCTCGACGCCCATGCATCCTTATCCTCTCCAACTCCATTGCCACTTCTTTCATCGTCGGCCGTCTCCTTCCAATCATGTTCAAGCACCTCTTTGCAAGCTGAGCGACTGCTGCAATTTGTTCTCTGCCTGCAGTTTCCTGCACCTGAAGAACCCGGGCATCCACAATATCAAAGAGCTGGTCCTCCTCCATAACTGAAATGAAGTACGCTGCAAGGCCTCTGTGCTCTGCTGGTCCATCTTTAGAGACCGGCTTCTGCCCAGTTAAGAGCTCAACTAGGACAACCCCAAAGCTGTAGACATCGCTCTTATCTGTAAGCCGGCTTGAGCGGAAGTACTCCGGGTCCAGGTACCCGAATGTTCCGGTAACATCAGTGGTCACATGAGTTTTGTCGATTGAGAGTGCCTTCGAGACCCCGAAATCTGCTACCTTTGCTCGATACTTTTCATCCAATAGTATGTTGTTGGACTTGATATCTCGGTGATAGATGGGAACGGACGAGGCCAAATGCAGGTAAGATATGGCTCCTGCTACTTCGACTGCAATTTGCAATCACATTTCCCATGACAATAAGAGATTCTTGTCCGGATCATGAAGATACTGATAGAGAGTTCCATTGGGGATAAATTCATAGACTAATAGCGGAACGTCTGTTTCCAAACAACATCCCAACAGCTTCACCACATTCCTATGATTGATTTCTGAGAGAATGATTACCTCATTAACGAACTGCTCAACTCTCCCTTCGTTGAATTTTATGGGCTTCTTAACTGCTACAATTCTCCCATCTTCCAGCATACCGTTGTAAACTATTCCTTGACCGCCTTTCCCGAGTATCCTCTTCTCGCTGAAGTTATCGGTGGCCTTCTTTAAGTCGCATGAGTTAAATAATTTGCTCTTCTCAATATAGTCGCCTTGACCAGCAGAATGCAGCTGTTTTTCTAACAACAGGCCCCCGTTTCTCTTGAAGTTCTTCTGCTTAAGCTTCAACTCCCTCCTTTTCTTAATAAAGTTGTGTGACCACAGTACCACAAGAAGCAGTACTACTCCTCCAATTCCACCGGCAACAACTGTTCGACAAATTAAGAATGCTTAAACTATGCAGTACATAGAAGAGAGTGTCAACTATAATCAAATGAAAATTGCATTGCAAGAGTGAAGCTGTTTCTGACATATAACTCCGTCGGAAACAGGTGGAAATCCTTTAAAAGACCCTGTTAAAAGTAACCAAATTATTTGACTGTTGGAATCTCTGAGTAATTTTCTACAGAAGAACGGCAGAGACTTTCTGTCCGAAATTGTTGTATGAAATAGGCCACCTTTTGTAATGTTATATTATATATCTATATCTATATATTTATATATTTATATATATATGATATCAAGAACATGGTGAGCCTGAACAGATGACCTCAGAAAACTCTATTGCTGGATGGAATTTTTTTTTTCGGATTTTTAAGTTTTTGTTTCGATAGTGAAACAAGAAACTTAAGAGTACAAATACGGGGCGTAGCAACCCTGACAAGATCACCTAACAGTAAAGAACCTAAACCATTAGGAATTGAAGTAAACACATGAACACCAATTGGCCGTACGATGGAACGTGGAGCAAGCCAGTCATAGTATACAAGCTACGATACTAAAATAGTTAAGAGTAATTTTCCTTCTCCAGAAAATATTCGGAGTATACAAGCTACAATATTAAAATTATAGTTGTAAATGCAACTAATAATTACTAACCACCCACAAATTTTTTCTCTTGTTCACCCTCCCATTCCATCGTCTCTCAACTTTTAAAAATTCGTGTTTACAAAAAACTAGCCCCTTACCCCGAGCAACATCATGAGGAAAAAAATTAAGTGTTAATTTTGTAAATATATATTTAATGAATTTTTCTTAAGATAATCTATGATATTTTTTAAGATACTTGATATTCAGAATGATTCAACAAATTGATGAATTGAAGTTGTTTTCATAAATCTTAAAAGCAAATCTAGACATTACAATATCTTGGAATACTTCAAATTATAATTTTCAAAATATTATGTAATAGATTTCATTTTTTAGTGTAGACATTAGACGTTAAGTAATGTTTTTATGTAAGTTATTTAAATAGAATACCAAATTAACATTATCAATAGAGTAGAAAATTTAAATATGAAAAACTGCGGATATGAAACTTAAAACAATGACTAGAATTTTATAAAATTTTAAGAAGAGTTTTCAAAACTTAAACATTGTTAAATAATTATTTTTGTCCCAGCAATTATTCCATTTTGTGAAGATTATGAAAAAATTTAATAAAGCATAATAATAATAATTTTTGTCCCCAATAATTATCCCATTTGGAAAAAGCTATGTAAATTAATAATATTAATAATAATGGGAGTTTACAAAACAATGACAAAGAGTTTTATAAAATTTCAATGAGAAAAAATTGTTAAATAATTATTTTTGTCCGAACAATCATCCCATTTTGTGAAGATTATGAGATGTTTTAATAATAATATTTTTTTCCCAGCAATTATCCCATTTGGTGAAGTTATATAAACATTTGATGATGATGATGATGATGATGATTACTATTATTATTAATCTTTATCTCCAGCAATTATTCTTATTCCTAGAATTTGATGATGGTGATGATGCTGAAGATGATAATAATAATAAGGATAAAAACACCACATGTCACAGCTTTTTTTGTTTTTTCCCCACGTCACAAAATCGAATATTTTCACCAGATGTCTAAGAATTTTTTTTTTTCACCACGAATAATGTCTAAGTATGAGTATTCTTTGAGCAAGATACCTAAAACACAATTATGCTATGTGGGTATTTTATAATCAAAGAACAAAATCTATAAATTCGTTCCCATACATTTTGTATAACGCGTTTTTTCGCCCAATTTACACATACTTATCTAAATTAATTCTGCAGAAAATATAACTCATACTTAGATATGACTTGATTCTCTATTATCATTAGGAAAATAAATTTTCTATAAGTATTTACTTTTATCTTTCCTCTTTCAATAAGAAAAATGGGGATACGGATTGCGAAAATCACACGTTTTGAAATTTGTAACAAATTAATGTTGCGATTCACTATAACTATAATTTAATAAATCATTTTTATATATGAAGGGAAAAAACCAGAGACTTTCAAAAATTAATTAGAAAAACATAATTATAATTCAAGCTAGAAACATTCTGATTTTACATTTCTTATCCGATCTTAGCGTAGTTTAGTTTATAATTAATGACCTCTAAATTCAAGTACAAGCAATTTATTCCGTAAAATGTACATTTGGAAAGATTATATTGTTGATATTAGTATTAGAATATACCTTTTTAAAATATAAAAATCTCATCAAGAGCTTTAATTAATTGTCATTTACAACTAACTTTTCTTAATAAATAATTTATTATTTTTACATGGCACTCTTATAATTTTGTTTAGTGCACCAATGAATTACACACTACTATAAGTATTATTAAGTTTTAGTGAATAAATGAAAATACTATTTAACTTATGTACAAAATATATACTTTTGAGAATTCATTTTAAAATTCATACGCAAAACCTAAAAATTTATTAACTAAGAAAATTTTGGGAAAAACAATGTAAAATTTCCCGCTCAACGTGCTTGTATGAAAACTAATTTAAGTAAATAAATACCCTCCGCCACTTTTTGCTCCATACTTCCCTCCTTCCTTCCTCTCGCCTCCTCTCTCTCTCTCTCCCACTCTTTCCAATAACTTTCGCAATGATTGAATTTTTGCAGATAAGAAATTTAATTACAAAACTGAAAGTATCTTGAAAGTATATTAATTATTAAATTTATTTATTCAAAAAATATATCATAATATTACTAAAAGAATCTACATAATGCCGCCGGTAACGTGGGTATAAGATATTGTACATTACAAATTGGAGGATGAAAGTTTTGGATGTAATTTTCTCTTTCTAAAATCATTCATCTTCAAGTTCCTGCATAATTTAGTAGTCACTAAATTAAGGATAAATATGTAAATTCACATATTCATGTCTTTTTTTTTAGTGTGAATCATGCATGATATTCGGAAACCCAATTGGGTCCCAACCATTTCAGTCGATCCGAGTCGGCCCACTAAGGAATAAAACTCTCCCCACGTAAATTTTTTGCATTCATAAGAACTTGAATCCAAAACCTTGTTTTAATGGAGCAAACGTCGAAATATTTGAACCAATCCACTTCGATACATATTCACGTCTTTCTTATCTAATTTCTTTTGTCTTGCAATTACTCTCAGTCTCTCACTATTCTCTCTTTCTTCTCTTAAATGTTCCATCCCATCAATTTTTTCGGTGTTAATCCATATATTCGAGAATCCAATTGAATCTCGACTAATTCAGTTAAGCCGAGTCAGCTCAATTAGGAGTAAACCTCTCTCAGCATGGATTTTCTCCATACACAATCTATCCCACCAATTTTAAATTTTAATTTTATTTATATGATTATTTAATTTGCTAAATTAAATTTTTTTTTGGTAGAAAATAAATAACGAATTTCACGCATAAAGAGTAGTGCAGGCTCAAGTCTATAATCACAATTTATTAAAAAAAATCTATAATTACACAGAATTAATATTTGCATTTATTTATATATTCATATTTAAAACTCAAAAACACACTTAGTGCTCGTACAGTTTTATGAACTGATATTATGTTCAAGTCCGCATGTAGCGTGGACGCACTCTTATTTACGTTTTAATCGAGTCCCAAAACCAACAAGGGAGCACACAAGAGAAGGAACAAGAAATCCATGCTCAGACCTACTCAACCGTAAAGAAGTCATCACGGCTTAGATCAACTTATATATCACGCATATTGTAATGAGATTTTGACTCTTCGCCCTTTACTTTCTGACTTACAGGAAAAATATCATCCTCTTATACTAAATCCAATTTGTTTTACGTTTGTAATGAAGTCCAAGAGTGAAATGTTAGGAAAAATCCACAGGGCTTACTTGAGACTCGGGCCCATCCGCAACCCAAAAGCTTAAGCCAATGGGTTGCTAGACCATTATCTCTTATAAACCTATGGATTTCCTCTCAATTTTTCCATGTGGGATTACTTCCATCACCCGCCCTCATCATTCTCCATATAGGAGAGAAACCGGCCCAACAATTCCCCCCCATTCTCGACTATATGGAGGACTTCGAGCCGGGTTTTTTTACTTCCGAACTCGGATACCAATTATTAGGCCCTTACCATTCTCCATATAGGAGAGAAAACCGGCCCACAATTCCCCCCCATTCTCGACTATATGGAGGACTTCGAGCCGGCCTTTTTACTTCCGGACTCGGATACCAATTGTTAGGTCACGGCCCAACAATTCCCCCCCATTCTGGACTATATGGAGGACTTCGAGCCGGGCTTTTTACTTCCGAACTCGGATACCAATTGTTAGGCCATTCACTAGCCACGAGTTCCACACTCGGGCCTTGGCGCGGTGTGGGTTTCCACGCATAGCGTGTGCACTTCTCCAGGATCATTACCTTGGGCTCTGATACCACTGTTAGGAAAAATCCACAGGGCTTACTTGAGACTCGGGCCCATCCGCAACCCAAAAGCTTAAGCCAATGGGTTGCTAGACCATTATCTCTTATAAACCTATGGATTTCCTCTCAATTTTTCCATGTGGGATTACTTCCATCACCCGCCCTCATCATTCTCCATATAGGAGAGAAACCGGCCCAACAATTCCCCCCCATTCTCGACTATATGGAGGACTTCGAGCCGGGTTTTTTTACTTCCGAACTCGGATACCAATTATTAGGCCCTTACCATTCTCCATATAGGAGAGAAAACCGGCCCAACATGAAAGATGTACGATCCAATTGATGATCAAAGAAAATAAGGATTTAGCGGGTCAATTGCTGCTAGCTCACCGACAAAGACAATTGACGTAATCTTCTTTTGCTTGTCAATTGGTTTGCATCCATTCTTCGAAGATGGGACTCCTTCGTATCCCTCGCGACACGCGCACTTATAAGTGCCAGGCAAATTAGTACATATTCCATTTTCATCTGCGATATTGTCGCATAGAGACAGGCACCCAGTCGAGAACCTTTTGTTCTTTTTCCCTGTCAATGTGGCAATGGTATCGCAACCCACAGCGGTGAACCTGCAGAGAAATTCCTTAGACAAATGGTACCCATTCTCTTTTTATGAAGACAGCAAAATCAACTTCACGAATCTGTGTGAGCTCATCGAACAATTGGTGTAACGTATTTTGCTAGCTTCTTTGCAAGTTTCAGGACAGGATTTGGCTCGCGATCCAACTGGTAGTTATATTTAAAAGTATTGCAAAAGTCGTCATATAAAAAAGAAATACCTGTTCTTGGTACTGGATATTTGGAAAGTATCTTGCAGGAACGACGAGAGAGAGTCCTGCGTTATTGTTGGGCCGGTTTCTCTCCTATATGGAAAATGATGAGGGCGGGTGATGGAAGTAATCCCACATGGAAAAATTGAGAGGAAATCCATAGGTTTATAAGAGATAATGGTCTAGCAACCCATTGGCTTAAGCTTTTGGGTTGCGGATGGGCCCGAGTCTCAAGTAAGCCCATGGATTTTTCCCAACAGTGGTATCAGAGCCCAAGGTAACGATCCTGGAGAAGTGCACACGCTATGCGTGGAAACCCACACCGCGCCAAGGCCCGAGTGTGAAACTCGTGGCTAGTGAATGGCCTAACAATTGGTATCCGAGTTCGGAAGTAAAAAGCCCGGCTCGAAGTCCTCCATATAGTCCAGAATGGGGGGGAATTGTTGGGCCGTGACCTAACAATTGGTATCCGAGTCCGGAAGTAAAAAGGCCGGCTCGAAGTCCTCCATATAGTCGAGAATGGGGGGGAATTGTTGGGCCAGTTTCTCTCCTATATGGAAAATGATGAGGGCAGGTGATGGAAGTAATCCCACATGGAAAAATTGAGAGGAAATCCATAGGTTTATAAGAGATAATGGTCTAGCAACCCATTAGCTTAAGCTTTTGGGTTGCGGATGGGCCCGAGTCTCAAGTAAGCCCATGGATTTTTCCCAACAGTTATTGCTCCTGATGAAGAGTAACAGTGGTAAGTTACAGGCGCCATGACGCGTATCTCGTGATTGTCCAACGAGATATCAACGACAGGGATAGATCCGAGGAACAAGTATGGGACTGGACGACCCGAAGAATTGTCACAGGAGATGCTAAACCTGGGGCCGCAGTCCCTTCCGCCATCTGTGGTGCCGAAGGGGTAAGGAATGTTTAGGTCGCTGCAGTGACTCATGCAATTAGGCCTGGTTTGAGCTGCAACCCACAGAAACGGAGCTGATCCAAAAATTACCATAATTGTGACCCCTCATACTAAGAAAACTCTTGGATTAAGCATCGATGGGCAAAAAAGAAGTCAATCCAATATTCTAAATCCTGATACTTTGCTTATTCGGATCGGAGTAAGTTATGCCTGAACGAACATATCATGAAGCTATATTTGATCTCTCCCCTCTCGGCTCTCGCAGTACGTTTTTACATATAGATTTATAGAGAAATCTTATCGTCCTCGCTGAGGAAGGAGTCGGAGTCGTGTGCCACCGGAATTCAGACTCGAATGGCAGCTCCAGCTATCAACACTGCGACACCCACCAACCCCACGTCACAGCCTCTGCCAGCGCCGCCGGCTGCTCCCCTGGACTCAATCTCCGCCGATTAGCTCTCCGTCAAGGCCGCCAACAAGCGGTACGAGGCCCTCGTCATAGTCCGTACAGCCGCCCCACAGGCAGCACCCCCCTTCCCGCAAGCGCAGCAATGCAGGATCTGGCCTTCTGTCAATCCTTGCTCCAAGTGGTCTTCACACCGGAGCTCCGATTCGCCGTCCTCAAGTTCCTCAACCGCCTCTTCCACTGCTTCTCCGCCTACTGCTACTCCCTGTCAGCTCCTTCTCCCTTCTCTTTACTTCTTCCCCTCCTCCTTCCTCCTCATACTCGATCTTAGAGTTTTCTTTTACTTTTTAAATTTTTTAAATTTTATCCTTTTTTCAGAAGAAAGAGAGGGAGATTTTTTTATTTATTTATTTCATTCAATTTATTTTAATTTTAAAAATCTTAAAAATAATTTTTTATTATTTTTCTGTATTTTTCTAATATTTTATATATTTTTATTGGACTTTTTCGAATTTTATATCTTTTAAATAATGTGGCGCACTATGATTGATCTTGCATAACAAAAGTAACAAATAATATCTGCCACATCAACAGTAATTGACGGCGTTAATGGCAAGATGACGGTTTATACTATTAAGTAGTAACTTTGAAACAACATTTTGCACTATCAAGTAGCACAAAAAAAAAACTTTTTGTACCATATTAAAACATTTGTAAAACTTTTTGGACCACGAGTGCAATTTATCCAGAAATTAATGATGAAGAAATGACAATAGAAAACAAAGGAGATGAGTCATGGTTGCGAACGTTGTCATGGGATTTGAGATCGCATTCTCGCAACACCGATGTGGAATTACAAGCTTAAGGTGGGACAAACGCTGTATTTATGGGGCATTTTGTACATTGAACTTGAAAAATATCAATTATATTGAGTTCTTTCAAAATACCGAAAAATCTTTTAATTTTTCGAAAAAATAATAATATATTATTACATATAAATAATCAAAAGTACGTCAAATGTGAATAAAAAATTATAGTAAAATTCGTTAAATTGAAGTAGGTCAATTAAATGTGGAACTGAAAGCTATCGAATGGAATGATTCGAGAAGTAACTATACTTTCCCAATGTGTACATAGACTTATGAAAGAAATTAATTAATTAAAAAAATAAATGACATATTTCATTAATTTATTATTTTCGATTATCGAAAAATATAATTCGAAAATATAATTTATAAAACATCAATTAAAAATATTATAAATCATAATTTCATTGTATTTTAAAAATATATTTCACAAAAGATTAGTGAAAAATATATATATGTAAAGGCCGTGTAACGGATGGGTAGAAGGACTAGTTATAAAAACTAGGAGAGAAGAGGCATTTATTTTCTTTTAAAAGCCTATATTAAGTTTTTATTTTTTGGACTTTCAAAAAACAATGAATTGGGATATGATCGTTATACAGTGGAAGGCGTCAATTTCTTCCTATTATCAACCATCTTAGTCAATATAGGTTCATCTTTAAGAACAAGTTTGTTTGAATTTAAATGATCGTTATGGAGAAGGCAAAAAAATAAAAATAAAAAGGTTGTCCATGGAGAGGATGATATTTTTGTCTCATAGCTTATCAATTTCATTTAATTAAGTTGTACTCTCTCGCTCTCATTTAATAATTGGTTTGGAGTATTGTTGCTGAAATAAAAGTAATGAAATATAATTGCTGAAAAATAAGTATTGATTTTAAAATAAGTAAAAGTGTTTTGAATGTAACAATTTGAAACTAGTGAAATTAAAATTAATATCTAAAATAAAAGATAAGGGAAAATAATCTTTATAAATATCTATTAATTTATTGGAAAAAATCACGTTTTCAATCACAAACATAAGCCAAATCATGATTTTAAAAGTACTCACCAAACACTATTTTTGTTTAAAACTCAACAAAATAAGTATTTATTCAACTACTACTGTATCTGTTTCTGCAAGGGTCCCTTCAACGATCGGCCCATGGTGAGAGGGGAAGCTATCCACCATCTTTCTTCGCAGAGTTTATACATTTTCTGCATTATTGTATGGAATTAATGTCTGTACGTGGTATAATATGATATGCGCTAAAAAATTTTCAAATGTTTTTAGATCTCCTTGTAAGAATTTAAATTTAAATTTTCAATTAAGAATATTGAATTGATGTAATACAAATTGACTGAATATTATGGGAGGGAGGAAGACACAGATTACATAAAAAGGAGAGAAAGAAGACGCAGATTTCGGAAAAAAGGAGAGAAAGCGGGAGGAGGACGGAGATTACATAAAAAGGAGAGAGAGAGGGAGAGAAAAGCATTCAGGAAAAGAGAGGGGGGGTGGGGGGCAGAGAAGTGGAATGAGCGGCGAAGTGATTTCTTTTTCAAAAGTTTAAATCGAATTATTAGCTCTACGTGAAGTTAACCATCACGAAATGTTTCTTTTGTCGTAATTCGGTAAGACTTTAACTCAATTTGGTCACCACAGCCCTATCAACACATTAGTGAATTAAGTCCAAGGCTCACAGAATCATGAATTACGACCAACCATCGACATTTCATAATACACCCATATAGTGGCGAGTTCTACATTCTCGATAAGATTCGAATTCATGATGTTCAAATGAAGTGGTTGAATCTTAAACATTATATCACCGTGCTGTGGCGAGTGGTAAAGTGGTGGTTATATAAATTTTTTAATTTATTGAATCACTTTATATTGGGCAATATTTGAAAGTTGAAAGTTCGGCAAACTTTTTCTCCTTTTTGTAGCTGGACTGGTAATTAGATGGATCATTTTGCCAAGAAATTTATTAGTCTAAATAGTACATGACGCTTGCTAAATTTATCAGTTTGTATTGAGATATCTTGCATTAAGTTTGCAAGCTCAAAAACCTACCTAGAAATTAATGATGAAGAAATGACAATAGAAAACCAAGGAGATGAGTCACGGAAGCGAATGTTGTCACGGGATTTGAGATCACAGTCTCGCAACACCGATGTGGAATTACAAGTTTAAGGTGTGGCAAACGCTGTCCTTTTAGCCCCACCAAGTTGACATCGTAGACAACCCTCAAGCATATCCCGCCTTTGCAATCGAAAATACAGAACTCATCGAGCCTTGATTTATCATATACATTAGTGAAAGCAATTATATAATATAATATAATGAATAATTTGACTTGCGATATCGCGCGAGATTCGGCCCTAGTAAATATAAATATACGGACATAATCAACAAAGGAAAAGGTCAAGCAGACTGTTTTTAAAAGCCCATATATTGTTCCTAGGCCTGTCTCCCAACCTCTTAACAAGGCCCATATAGCCCATTTTAGAGGCCCATTTGGCCCTTTTTATCTCCCTCCCGGAAGCCTGAACTCTCAAGTTCTTCTCCTCCGGCTCGTCTTGTTGTACTGCCGCCCGTTCTCCTCCTCTGCTCGGCCGTTGCGGTGTTTGGCGGGTGGGAAGCTGTGTAAGTTCGCGGCCTTTCCTGGCCCCTGTTACTAGTTTAACCAATGGATTGAGAGATTGATTTGTGACCGAGTTTTCCCGTTCATAGATGATGATGGCGATGCAAAGCAGCAGAAAAAAGTTCTAATTTTTATCGTGGAATGGGGAACAAACTGGCTGTTATATATTGATTGATTGTTCTGGAGTAGATAGATAGGTATATCCCCCAACTCTCAACTGCCCCAGTTGCCCCATCCTCGGTTTGGGCTCGGATTGATTTGTGGGAAGTTGCTAGTTACATGTTGAAAGCAGTTCGGACTTTTCCAGTCAGCTTGTTGAGCAAACAATTCTTCAGTTTTGATATTTTCTGTGGTATCTTTTCTATGTGTTGTTATCGGTCCAACCAATTGATTAGTAATAATCTTTTCAGTGTTCTTAATTGATGCGCATGGACTGTCATTTGAATTTGAATGGGTTGCTCATGGCACTAATTACTTTGTCCTTCATTTTTATGAATCTTTCTCCTTCAATTAGGCTGTCGAATAAGCTTTCTTTGTCAATATGTAAAACTGATATGATTGTTTTGGCTTCATTGGCAGTCTTCCAGTTGAAAGGATTCAGTTGTGCAAAATGGGTAAGGCCGGGGTCCAAGTTATATTAATCTTAATCTGTTTCAGGTTCCGCTTTAGTTAATAGCATTTGATTATCTCTTAATCTGATGCAGGGAAAAGTTTGCCTGAGAAATCTCGCTGCGAAAAGCGTAAAGAATCCAGATCTGCCAAGAAGCGAAATTTATACGAAGCATGGCTGGAACATCAGGTTTTTATGCTGTCTTTATCCACTTTGTCACTTTTTTTCTTCGTTTGTTCAGATATGGTTATAGGACTTGTTGATCGATTGGTTTCACGTATATACGCCATTAATATTTGCAGAAGTCTCAGAAGTTAAATAAAGCATCTGCTGCTCTAAAGTCGGCAAATGTTGAGGAATCAAAGTCATTGTCTAATAGTAAAACAAGGCGAGAGAATTCACAGATCCTATCCGACCCCAGGGAAGATCAGAGCTTAAAACCTTCGGACATACTGAAGAGAGATGGAGTTAATAACGATTCTTACAAACATCAGGGTTCTGCTACGACTAAGATTGGGAAAGTGAAGAAGAGTGTGAAGAGAAGATCAAAGGCGAAGTTTGAGGAGTATCTTCTGAAGGATATACAGCTTGCCAATACATATGCAGAAGAGGATTTGGAGTTGGAAAGGACACTAGCGAAGAAACTCAAGGTGAAGGAAGGAAAGTTATGTGGATTAGATGATGGCCTAAACGAGTTCTTTGAACCACTGTCTGATCTTGAATCGGAATATGCTGAGGAAAATGGTTTAAAGCGCCGTAAGAAAAGAAGCTTGGGTAAAAAAAGTAAGAGGCAGGAATCAGACTGTGCTTCAAACGGTACACCTGATTCAATGACAGGAGCCTCTGAGTCACAAGATGTTCCAGATGAAGTTCATTCTAGAAAGGGCAAGAAAAAGACAGAGACATTGAAAGATGATTCAGAATCGCACCTGCCCAAGCCAACAGAAACATCTGGAGAAGAAGAAGTCCCTGCCAAGCCCCCTGTAGCAGAGGCTAAAATGAAATATATTGCTCCTCATTTGAGAACTTGTGTAGGATCGGAGCCCAAAGAGCATTCACAACTCCATAGACGTGTAAGGGGTATGGAATGCACTTAATCCTTTTTGTCGAGTTTATTTCTTATCCTGATTCATGTACTTGATAAGTCTTGCCTTTTTCTAGGTCTTCTGAATAGGCTTTCGGAATCTAACGTTGAGTCTATCACGGGAGAAACAGCCACAATCTATCAGGTTAGTTATGTGGCTCCAGATGAAATATTTAATATGTCGATACATAATGACCTATTGGTTTGAGATTGTATTCCATCCTACTGTTGGATCGATGTTTATGAGAGTGTTTTCGTGTCTCAATTCATTTCTGAAGTTACTGGTCTGATGGAGTAATTATCGCTTGCTGTTCATCTATTCTTCTTCACATTCGATCCTCTTTGATAATAGTTTCTGTAGAAAATCAGAAAGTAGATTTGATAAGTTCTTTTGGATTTATTTGTTCTATCTGTTAAATGCTTTGAATGCTCGAACATGCATGAATGGTGGATCCAGTTTCACTTAAGGCTTTTCTGTTTTACATATATGCAGTCACTTCCTCGCAATGTTGGTTCCCAGATTTTAAGTGAAGAGGTTCTGGCATCTTGTGCAGGAGGTCCCCGTGGCAACGAACAGTTAAAATTTACACATACTATTGACTCATGCTTGTCTTTTCTTGATCTGCATGCATTAGTACGAACAATGATACTTTCCAAGTTGAGAAGTAGACTGATTCAAGAATCATGCCTTTGTCTTTTCTTTGTTTTTCATGAAGTTATGGTATTGACACATCTATTGGTCCTAAAATTAAGCATCAATTGGAAAGTCAATCGTTCCTGTCGTAGACAGATAATGTTATGAGACATTATGCTAGACAAACTTCTTGTTCAGTAAATAAGCGAAGCACCAAGCTGGTGTTGCCATATTCATCTGTAGGTTATTCCTGACATTTATTTTAAAAAGAAATTATTTTTTGTCTTTGAAGGTATGCTGCTGTTTTTGCAGCCTTTGTTGCTGGCATGGCTTGTTTGGTTGGTGTAGATTTCAGTGCAACGCTTATGGCATCTCTTGCCAAATACTTTGAGGTATGCCTCATTAAAGTGATTATGCAGAATTCTCCTCCATCTACTTAAGTGATTATCTGGTTGTTATATTGGAGTTTTGGAACTTATTGTTTCTGTTGTTGGTGCTTGCTTTATAGGATGAATATCTGAAAGAGAATAATCTTTCCCTCCGAAATCTTACTCTCTTGCTCTCTCATCTTTGTATATTTGGAGTCTGTTCAAGGTGAGTGAGCTAAATAGTCTCTGGAAGTACAGTTTGCAGGAAAATTTTGATTTGACAGAGCATTGCATCAAAAATATATTGTGGGGTTGTTATAACGTCATGATATCATGTTTATCATTTGCATTTATCTCTTAATAGGATGAAAAAGAAATGACATGGTGATTATTTGTAATTGCCTGGTAGATGTTCTTGTCGAAAGAAGAGAAAATTTAAATGTTTGCCCTTAGGTTATCTTGCGTTATTTTGTTAAGGGATTTGGAGTTTTCTATTCAAAAAGGGCTTTATGGGTTTGCCGTAGTAAATCCCAGTGAGTTATTTTGAGTAGACAAACAGGTCTTCAAACTTGTCTCAGCCTCTTTCCTTACGTACTTCTTACCGCTAAGAGATTTTTGTTGCCATATATTTTTAATCTCAGTTCTGCAAGTATATTCCTAAGGAAATTTTTTTTTTTATAGCCATGGGTTTCACCAGTAAGTAATATATTGTATCTACCAATCCCAAAAGGGCCAAAATAAAACCATAAAATAAAGTGATATACACACTTAGCATGGGAAAAAGCTTAAAGATTGAGCAATGCTATTAACATATTGTCAAACATTTTTCCTCTTCCAAGCCTAGAGTACTGAGCTTCTGTTTGGGGCAAGTGATTGTCAAAACTTGTTTTCCTTGTTAATGGAGAAAACTTCACTCCCATTGAATTATGTAGAAAAATGCATACCAAGTTTTGCTAGGAAAATGCCTTGTTCATAATTTGAGTTATTACCTCTATGTTGTCCATTTTATGGAGCCTTGGAACGCATGGAATAACCTATATCTATTCGTGATGATTTGCAGCGATTTGATATACGACTTTCTGATCACTTTGAGCCGACGTTTGACAGAGATTGATGTTGCTACTATCTTGACTATTTTACAAAGTAGGCCCTTTATGAAATACCATTTCTGCTTTCTCTGTATGTTTGCATCCTCTTTAAGATTTTTTTTAGCAATCTTTGCTGTTCTTTCTGAACCTATCTTTAGCATTTGCACATGTAATAGAATATCATTCTGTTGTGCCTAACCCAACGTTGTAAATGTCAAGGCTGTGGAATGAAGATAAGAAGTGATGATCCCACTGCCATGAAAAATTTTATAATGAGTGTCCAGAATAAGGTCAATGAGTTGAAGGCCTCCACTGAAAATGGCCAAAAGAACATTAATGGCAAGAGGGTGAGTCTTTTCTCCACTTTTACCTCCAAAAGCAATTATTGCTCACAATTTTTCCCTTCCAGTCCTTTTCTATTTTCAAGTATCTTAATGTATTATGTTACAGATGGAATTCATGCTTGAAACCATATGTGACCTCAAGAACAACAAGAAGCGGACTAAGGAGGATTCTGCACCTCATACAAGAATGAAGAAATGGTTGCAGAAGGTCTGTTTTGTTTTATTTTCCCCTTCTCAACCGGTTCTTATATCTTCTATTTCATGCTGTCACTGTTCTATTACCTTGTGGTTCCAACTTTAGTTTCTAGAGTTGGGTCTAATAAGAGCAAACTTTTGACTACATTGCTTAGGGTAGTTGCCTGCTCTAGCTCAGCAGCAAGTAAATATTAGTGTAACATGTACCAGTATGCTTCAATTATGGGAGTACCCATATAATCCATTGTGATTTTAAAAAGAAAGATGCATCAGACTTGCTTAACTAATAAAATTGGATGGATAATGCTAATATTAAACTGTTTGGGGACATTGATCAGTTTCCTTCGGAAGGCCTGATGAGTGGCACTGAATAATGTCACTGAAATTTATTCTTTTAATGGTATTGATCATGCAGTAGTTTCTCTTCTATATCAAGGAGCAGCCGAAATCGAAACGCATTGACTAATGATCATGAGGAGGTTTGGTATTGTGGAAATTGACTAATTTCAATATTTCTTGTCCAGTTAAGAGTAGAGGACGTTTTAATCAGGGGAATCAAGTGGAGTAAGCTGCTTGATCCCAACAAGAAAGGCCAGTGGTGGTTGTCTGGGGACATAGCTTCGGTGACTGACAATGTAGCAGAGGTTGCAAGTACAATCGACAAGGAGGTTCTTGAGGCCCGAAGAATGCTGGAGCTCGCATCTGCCCAGAGTATGAACACGGATGCTCGGAGGGCTATCTTCTGTGTAATTATGAGTGGGGAGGACTACATTGATGCTTTTGAGAAACTTCTGAGGTTGGATTTGCCAGGAAAGCAGGTAGCCTTTTATCAATGCTTCCCAGTGGCAGTTGCTTTTCATGATATTGTATGGGTATCAAAAAGAATTGCTTACAGTGTACTTTCACGCATCGCAGGATAGAGATATTATACGGGTTCTTGTGGAGTGTTGTTTACAGGAGAAAGTATTCAACGAATATTACACAGTTTTGGCTTCTAAACTTTGTGAGGATGACAAGAACCACAAGTTCACTATGCAGGTACTTTGTCGAACTCCTCATTCAAATCATTCTGCCCATTATTTCTGAAAATGCAGCTTTGTGCCCTAATTTCTGCAAATGAAAAATGTCGGCGATAGTTGAGAATAACCTTTTGCACTCTTGCATACTCGTAAAATGAGGGATTATCAATTTGGTTTGAATTTTCCTAAACAATTAAAGATATATGGCAGAAGCTGATTGGAATTGTCTATAGAATTGCAGCTCAAACAATTTGTGCTTTGCATTGGATATCGTATCCCCTTGATTAAGCTTTAGATAAAGGCAGTGACACACTTCTCCGGTTTTGATTCTCAGTTTTGCTTTTGGGATCATTTCAAAAAGCTGGAGGAAATGGCCCTTCAAAGGTCCATGCACCTAGCAAAGTTTGTGGCCGAAATGGTGACCTCCTTCACCCTCTCCCTTGCTGTCCTCAAGACCGTAGATTTCAGCGACCCTGAGCAACTAAATCCGAAACGGATCATGCATTTCCGGATGCTATTCGAGTCTATATTCGAGCATCCTGAGAGTCTTATCTGGAATGTGTTCTCACGTATTGCAGTCGTCCCGGAGCTCGAGCCCCTCAGATATGGTATTGAGTTCTTCATCAAGGAGTATGTCCTGCGGAGCAATAAAGGGTTTGCAGCAAAGTTCAAGGTCATGAAAAAAGCTCTCAACAACGTGGAAGGCATCCTCATGTGAATTTTGCAGTTAGAACGATGACTGCTGCCTTGTGCAACGCTATTGTTGGCCTGGGTAAATTTTTGCAGGTTAAATTAAGCTGTAGTTTGAGTAGTTGCGAAAACCAGAAGTATTCATTCCAGAAACGAAGTTAAAGAGGGTTTATGTTAACCCTGGAAGTGGAATTTTCCAGTGTACATTGTATCGGCTACTAACTATTGGTTGGAGGATGTTTGGATGAAGTAATACACCATAGGCCATTCGTTCATGAACCATAATGATCAGAGTACATCAAGTAAGATCTTTGTCAGCTCTCCGTCCAACAGATCGACAATAAGAAATACTCGAGTCTGCCAATAAGAGGAGTCCAATGTCTGCAGAAGAGCCACAAAATGAACAAAATGTTCCTGCAGCCTCGTATGCGTCTTATCTAATGCGCACAAAAGTTGGCTTCTTGATAGATATGATTCCTTCTAGAACCCTGGAATCTACTGGCCAGTGACCTGCAAGCTCAAAAGCTGTACTAAGGTCAGATTCCCCGTCGTCCTCCGAGTACTTCCAGGCAACACACACTGAAGCAAGACTATTTATCTGAATATAGGATGGCTTTGGACACGGTCAAGGATATCCCTGGGTATAGATGTTCCTCATGTCCTACTCCCCATAGGTGACACAATGGCATACCGAGGCGTTTACATCATCAGGAGTGAGAGGACCAGTGATGAGCTGCCTTAGGGGGCCAACTCCCCGTAAGTTGTCGCCCCAGAAAAGGGTTACTTACAGTCCCTAATCACGTATCTAAGGCCATTGGAGCAGTCAATACGCGAATCCCTGTAGTGCATAGGATTCCAAATTTAAGCAATCTTCTCTGGTTTTGTTCTACATTGCCCTTTAGAGTTAAGGCTCAAGTGGGAGATGGCCCAGTCTAAGATGGTCGAGCCAAGGTTTGCTGGCTCAAGCTGATCTCAGCAATTGCGTCTCGGGTGGCTTCAACCTGGTTGCATTAGAGCAACCTAACCTGATGACAGACCCGGTCCGGGTGGACCGAGCCCCATCCCAGTTTTAGACGCTAAGGTGGCTCAAACATAGTCAGGGTTCTTCAACCGGTCTGGATCTGGGTTGTTACTTGCTCGAATGATGAACCCTCTAAATCTTTTGAAGAGGCAATTTCGAGTGATCAGATAAGACAGTAGTGGCTCTTTCAACTGCGTATGCAAAAATTGATAACTTGCAATAGCTCATTTCGTTGAACTGGACTCATAATATCGTATCATGTGAAGATAATCCCAAGGAAAACGAAAGGGGAGTGTAAAATTCGGGTGAAAAAAGACAGACAGAGTCCGCCATCAAGGATATCATCCCCCCTAATATTTGATCATGGAGCTCAATTATTAGACAAACAACACACCGGACCTTAATACTCTTAAATAAAGATATCAAAACCCGATCACCAAGACTCCCATGTCTCACTTGGCGCAGGCGAGCTGTGTGCGGAGGAGCTTGGCAGCAGCCACCATGTTCTGGAGGGCCGGCTTGACCTCGGCATACTTCCGGGTCTTGAGACCACAGTCGGGGTTGACCCACAGGATGTTGCTCTCGAGGACCGCAAGCATCTTGTTGATCCTGTCCGCTATCTCCTCTGTGGATGGTATCCTCGGAGAGTGAATGTCGTAGACTCCTGGGCCAATTCCAGCCCCGTACTTCACCCCCTCGCGGAACACTGACAGCAGCTTCTCATCAGACCGGGAGTTCTCGATGGTGATGACATCGGCGTCCATGTCGATGATCGAGTGAATGATGTCGTTGAAGTTGGAGTAGCACATGTGGGTGTGGATCTGCCGAGTAATTAATTTCACGACAACTCAGTCCATTAACACCAAAACTTATAAATTAATGAAATCATTTACCATAAAAGTTAAATGGGAGTATTGAGAGGTTAGATGGGAAACCTGAGTGGTGTCTTTGACGCCACAGTTGGTGATCCTGAAGGAGTGGACGGCCCAGTCCAAGTAGAAAGCATGTTCGGACTTCCTTAGGGGCAACCCTTCTCTCAGAGCAGCCTCATCAATCTGGATCACGTTGATCCCGGCCTTCTCAAGGTCCTCAACTTCATCCTTGATGGCCAAGGCAATCTGATAGCAAGTCTCGAACCTATAAAACAAACAAAATTTCGTAAACACCACCAACATTCTACAGTTAGTGAAAGATATAATAAGGTACTGCCTTTCAGATCTTTTTATTGTTGTCTATTTTTGGTACCTGGGTTGATCATTTCTGACAAAAGACCAGTTGAGGATAGTGACGGGGCCAGTAAGCATTCCCTTCATTGGGCGGGAGGTCATGCTCTGGGCTGTGGAGGACCAGAAGACAGTCATCGGCTTGGGACGGCTCACATCACCATAGATGATTGGCGGCTTCACGCAGCGAGATCCATAAGATTGCACCCATCCGTTAGCAGTGAAGGCAAAACCCGAGAGCTGCTCCCCAAAGTACTCGACCATATCGTTTCTCTGCAATCATACAGTTTCCAACATTCAGTACAAGTTTGTGAAGGATGATGAAAGAGTAGTGTGGATTCTATCAGATGTATCATTGGAATGCCGACCTCGGGCTCTCCATGAACCAAGACATCTATATCAAGCTCCTCTTGGAGCTTGACAACTTTGCTAATTTCCTCCTTGATGGCCTTAACATACTCTTCCTCGGAGATCCTGCAAAACAAAAATGGTGAGTGGTCAACGGATTTATCTTAAAATAGATTAGTCTCCCTTTTACGTTTGAACAGGAAAAGTAACATGGAAGAAGACATTCACTCACTTGTTGGCCTTGTATTCACGGCGGACCCTCCTGAGCTCAATGGTCTGAGGGAAGGACCCGATGGTGGTGGTTGGTAGGATAGGAAGGTTAAGCTTCTTCTGCTGAGCATCTAGCCTAGCGCTCACATTGGTAGCACGGCGATGATCAGAGCCCTTCAAAGCAGCAGCCTGAGAAAGGAAAGATCAAAATCAACAAATGTTATGGAACGGCACTACTGAAATTTTGTGCAGAAAGCAAGTTGTTAGGGAGGTTTGGATGGAGATACTTACAGCCTTCTGGACAGCCTCATTGGTCACTCTTGGGGAGGACCTCCTCGAGGCCTGAGCAGCAGCATTAGCAGAGAAGAATGCCTGGAAAGGAAGCCCAAGGAATGGTCAATTGGATGAATACCAGGATGGTTCTCCCAGGCAAAGTGAGTCCCTCTCGTCGTTCAAGATATCAATTAGATCAATAAGTAAAGCTGTTTTATTTATCCTCTTCCACATCATATCATCCAGCTAAATTTACCCAACGAGGTCATAAAATTTTCAAAACACTACCAATTTTATTTGCTGAGGAATCATCCCAAATCCTTGGGATATGTAAACAGCAGTTAGTGTTAAACACCTACTATTCAGTCTAAACTGGAGAGGGAAATGCCAAAAAGAGCAACAGATGGGAACATCCTGCCGGTGCGCTTAACCTTAGCCTCTGATCAGCTATCATTTTTATGATAGGAGTATGTACCTCATCCTTTTGTCCGGCCAAGGCCTTGGCCAAGACATTCACTTCAACAACCTTCTGAGCGGCAAAAGCAAGCCATGACTTGATCTCCTTGTCTAGTTTGGGCTCATTGACCAGGTCAACAGCAGTGTGCAAGAGGGAGCAAGAAGTGGACACCACAAGCTTGTCTGCATAGGGGCAGATGCAAATATGATCATGATCAAACTAGTAAATATCAGATTGTGAAAGTAAAATCTGAAGTCGAAAGGAGTCAAATGTATACCTTTGCCAACAATGCCCTCAAGTGCCCCGAGGATGCTTAGAGAAGCAGTAAGATCATTGGCCCAGATATTCCTACCGTCAACAACTCCAGCAAAAAGGTACTTCCCCTTGGGAAATTCAGCCTTGATCAAATCAAGGGTCTTAGTTCCACGAACCAAGTCAAATCCGAATCCAGTGACACACTTCAGAGAGGTCAGAGTTTTGTAGGCCTCAGCAGGCACATCAGCGAAGTAGGTCTCGATGACCACATTCAAGCCAGAAAGTGATGATTCCAGCTCTGAGTAGGCTTCAGTGAATGCTTGCAACTTGTGAGAGTCAAGATCCATCACTAGGGTGGGCTCATCGAACTGAATCCACGAAGCACCAGCTGCCTTAAGTTCGCATACAACTTCCCTGGATGGTTCAATCAACGTCATAAAACCAATCAGAGCTGAACTCTATCTGCGTGAGCTCCTCTAAACAAGAGTGCTTAATTCTTACTTGTAGATTGGAAGAATCTTGCCAAGGAGGGATAGAAGAGAGAAGGTCTTCTCCACCCCCTTGGCAGGCTTAGATAGTAGCAAGTATGAGACAGGTCCAATGAGGACTGGGACAGTGTCCACTCCGAGCTGGACAACAGAGAGAATCAGCACCATTGAATCAAATTAACAATATTCAGGCAACGTAGTAAGAGCTGCAAGCATTTACCAAGAATAGAACATTTACCATTTTGCCTTTTGATTATTAAATATTAATACTTATGAGGTTGCCCACATCATTTATGGCCATTTACCCTTTTATATATTCTATACACATATATAAGCACAATCTATGAATCTACTTGGCACATACATTTCAAGGTCAAAAGAAGATTTCCTATAAGTTGCCCATGACTGAACACCCAACAGAAATACAGGGAAGGAAATGAAGGAGAAAGGAAAAACTTGGTTCACGTAGACACCTACCGCCTTGGCCTCCTTGTATTCATTGACAGCCTTGTGAGAAGCGTAAGAGAACTTGACATCGGGACCCAATTCTGGGACAATGTAATGGCTGGATCGAAACAAAGCGTGCATTTGTCAATATTACAAGCTGCAAAACTTTTCAGGTGCATGGCAGATATTAGAGTTAGTTTTCACTTACTAGTTGGTATCAAACCACTTGGTCATTTCCATAGCAGGGACAGAGGCATTTCCTCGGGCCATGGAGAAGTACACATCAAATCCAATCTCTCCTCCATTCCAGCCATATCTAGGAGGGACAGCCCCGAGCATGGCAGTGGTGTCAAGTACCTGGTCATAGTAGGCGAAGGTGTTGCTAGGAATGTACTTGATGCCAGCCTCAGCCATCTGCTTCCAGATGGAGGATCTGAGATCAGCAGCCACCTTCTGCAAATCCTCAGCGCTGCTCTTCCCATCCCAGAATGATTCCAATGCAAACTTGAGCTCTCTCTTGGGGCCCATGCGAGGGTATCCAACAACGTGAGACGCCATTCTCTGTTAGTCACATTTACAGAAATCCAACTTTCAGTTGCATTAAATTCAATATAATGTGTTATTCTTGATGTAAAATTCTTCCAAGAATATTTGCAGCTGACTATATGTACGTCGAACAGAGCTTTATGAGAAGCCAATCGATTAAACTATGACAGAAAATGGCCCAAAGTGAAATCCATCTTTCTATGCTTCGTGGGAATAACACACCCATCTCATTAATTTAAAATACCAAAGTGTGCATAGCTTTTGTCAAGAGAGCTATCCAGCAAAAAAGCCCGGTGTACTATTTTAATGTGAAATTTCATGTAGGGAGAGACATGTAAAGAGACAATCACCTAGATCATGTTGCATTGGAACGTGAAAGGAACGGCAACATCAGAGTGAGACATTTATATAACAAAACGAGGAACAGACAAATAAATATACAGCAGATCTACGGATGGAACAGAAACAGACAATACAAGATGCTTCATGTCCAAGCATTTAAATCAAGGAACCATTTAAAAAAAAAAAAACAAGATTCAACAAGACGTGCAAAGATCAGATACGGATCAAGGCAAAGTCGCACCGAATTCAGACAGTTACAGTAAGAAGCAAGCCACTGGAGATTAGCAAGAGATAGAACACTTGATCAAACTGAAAATTTCAGCACAAATGCAAACATACGAGTGGAAATCTGTCTAGATACAGATCAAGAGAAAAATAAAAGCAGAGATCTAATCGTCAAAACTTCTCCAGCTCTACACTAGTAGGAGGTCACTGAATGTCTGACCATACAGTTTATGCAGAACTGAGAGCTCACAAAGTGGACTCAGTTAACCACAACCGGTAAATCACAATCACGAATTGCAGATAGACAGAGCTTAGATAATTCCATGGATCTTAGCAGAACAGTGAGTCACACTTAAAAGAGTGCACCACGGAAATGCGTTCACTCCTGGGCGGAACTCAATGTAAAATCCAGCGATACTGCAAATTCAGTGAGATCAAGCAAACGTTTATGCGCAAGGGAAAGTATAGACATCACGAAAACTCCGACGAACTAACTCTACAGCTCGACGGAGATCCGCTCCCGATCGCAAGTCCAACAGGACGCTGCGAACGGAGAAGCACACGACGACAGAACACTCAACTTCATTCCTCTGCGACATAAGCACTTAAATAGGACTCCGGTCACAAGTCAAGAGGAATTCCGAGATTACGAGCAGAGAGAACGACGCAACAGCTCGATCTCGGCGCCCTCCGGTTAATCAGTCGATCGGAGAAACGGAGCAGAGGAAGAAGGAAGGGGAGCGCTACTGTACCTTCGTGCCGGAGTTGTAAGGACAGAGGATTGATAGTTGGTAGAGAGAGAGAGAGAGAGAGAGAGGGAGAGAGGCGCGAGAGGAGAGTGGTGAAAGGGGGATGATTATATAGAGAGAGGGGCGGGTTGTGGTGGGAGGGGAGTGGTCTGGTCAGTTGGTGGTGGAGATGCGGACGTTGGGTGATTGATTGAAGATCAAGTGAATTTGTCTCTGTGGAATGGGGAAACGTGAGATCTCGATGTCAGCGGTTCCTCTTCACTCGCCCCTTCGGGGCGCGTGAGTTTCAATCCCACTTCTTATATACATATATGGGCTAAATATTCAACATAGATCTATGCTTCTATATCAATTATTAAGCTAGTAAAGGAAAAATAAATGTTTAATTTCCTAAAAATATCATTGTTCATTCTTTGGAAAATTAATTTTTACCTTCCATGTCTAATTTTCTTCTCATTTCTAAATCTATTTCTTAATAGAGAAGCATTAACTAAGAAATGATTACATGCCATATTCTTGATCCTGGTGATAAGTACTCTCTTTTCCTAATCGCATGAATTTCATTTTTTTATACCCTATTCTATTTATATTTAAAAATAAAGAGAGAAAAAGTATCACAAATGGCAGATGGATCAGGTGGTTAGAAGTGGCCTTTTTATTCATTTAATCTCAAGTTTGAACGTGGACACCTTTTGTCTCACTTTCTATTGTCAATATTGAGAATGTTAATCTTATACAGAAAAAATAAAGGAATAATTATGGATTTATATGATAATTGAGTACTAATATTTATTAATTTGAACTTTTAGGTGAAAATTATCTCAAACCTATATAAACCTAATAAAAATTCAAAATGATATCAGAGTTCAGAGGAAAAAAAAATAATCATGAATTTATAGGGTAAATTGCATTGGTTGTCCAAAATGTTTTACAAATATTTCATTATGTTCCAAAAAGTTTTTTTCGCTACATAATGTAATTGTTCCATGATGGTACAAACCGTCAACTCGAGTTTGATGTCGTCAAGCCGACGCTGACGTGGCTACTATGTGTCACCTCCTTGCTGACGTGGCCGAAAAATTTTAAATAATTCTAAAAATTTTAAACTTTTAAAACTTTTAAAAATAATTTTAAAGTTTTAAAACTTTTAAAAATAATTTTAAACTTTTAATTTAAAATTAAAAATAATTTTTATTATTTAAAAATTAAAAATAATTTTTATTATTTTAAATTAAAAATAATTTTTATTATTTAAAAATTAAAAATAATTTTTATTATTTTAAATTAAAAATTTTTTTTATTTTAAATTAAAAATTTTAATATTTTTTAAATATTTTCTAAAATTTTTTTTTTTTTAAAAATTTATAATTTTTCAAAATTTTAAAATAAAGTTTTATTTTTTTCTAAATTTTTACTCTTTTTGTATTTTTTTTATTTTTTTAAAAAAAATTAAAAAAAATTTAAATTTTTTAAAAATAATTTTCAAATTTTTCAAAATTCTAAAATAATTTTTTTTTTTTCTAAATTTTTACTCTTTTTTGTATTTTTTTTATTATTTTTTAAAAAAATTTAAAAATTTAAAATTTTTTAAAAATAATTTTCAAAATTCTAAAATAAATTTTTTATTTTTTTCTAAATTTTTTCTCTTTTTGTATTTTTTATTATTTTTTTGTATTTTTTTAAAATATTTTTGTATTTTTTTCAAAATTTTTACTCTTTTTTTGTATTTTTTATATATTTTTTTGGACTTTTTAAAATTTTATTTTCTCTTAAATGACGTAACGCACTATGATTGGTTCCTCGTAACAAAAGTGACATACAGGACGCGCCACGTCAGAAAAATGTTAACGGCGTTAGGGCCAATTGACGGTTTGTACCATTATGAAACAACTTTGAAACATTTTGTACCATCATGTAACGAAAAAAACTTTTTAGACCATAATGAAATATTTGTAAAATATTTTGGACCACCAATACAATTTCCCTTGAATTTATATGAGAATTGAATACTACAACTTAAAAGCTCAAATAATCAAAATCTTCCATACTAAATATACTTACCCGGTACTCATTTTCCGCAACATACCCCTCTCTCTCCACTTTCAACGTCTCCTTAAACTTTCATTGCTAATTTTTAAAATTTTGCAATTGCATCTTTTCTTTTTATGTTTTCACTTGTTCCTTTACTATCATAAATTTTTAATACATCTGCCTATCAAAAAAAATTGTTATAAATCAATGTTCATCTCTTCCTTTACTGATTTCAAAAAAAAACATATATATATATATATGAAGTCTTTTTATACTTTGATTTTTTCAACATTTCTTATATATGATTTCCACACGTAGCATAGGTATACGTAACCTTTAGTGTGTCTATGTATATATATGTATATATATATATAGATATATTGGTATTTAACAGAACCTCTGGCATAAAATAAGAACTTAACTCTTTTATCTTATTTTGATCAAGAAAAATAAAGAAAAGAAAAAAAGAAAAAAAAGGGAAAAGTTAATGTTCCATTTACATGTGATGATGAATGAAATAGAACTCGTGCACGTAGCATGGGCACGAATTCTAGCACGACGTTGTATATATGTATATATATTCGGTGTGTATTCTAATATTCAAAAGTTCAATATTAAGAATAAATCTCTTTTAATCATAAATTTTTCACATTCATATATACGTGTATATATATATATATATTAATCAGATGACATGCATGTTTGGTAGAAGCTACTACCAAATATTTTGTATTTGCACAAACAAAAAGAGGTAGAATATGTTTGGTGGGTATGCCTACCACCATGGTACCATATGGATAAGTTAATTTGTATTTCACTCGGTCCCCATGGACTCTTGAGTCTGGCATGACTTGTCATGTTATGTCCACCTTATCCCAACCTCAATATTCACAAGAACGTCACTCGGGCCCCGACCAAAATTCTAATTGGTGACACCTAAGATTTGCTTGCTATTTCATCCGCATCATCCCAATATCTGATAGCTAGCCCCACTCTTGTAAATTTGCCTTGAATAATATTGTTCGTGCTCCAAAGTTCTCAAAACTATAATTAAAATGTAGAAAGTATCGAAGATGGTATAACGCGCTCGTATTGACATATATTTTCACATAATAACTAAGAGGTTTCATCTTTTATACTCATTGTGGGACTAGTCATGCTCATCAGATATTAGGTTAAGATTTCTATTTCACAGTACTAAACTCATGAGCCTTCCTTATAATCGTGACATGTAGAAAGTACATATATTTACATATTATCTTGAAATTTTTCAGTTGTTACTCTTGCAATTTCGGAAATTAAATATTAAAGGTTATTTCTCCTCTCGACAAGTGTGTTTTCCGATATTCGAACTTGCGTTCTCCTCTTTACGGGGGTTAGAGTTGTTTACTACTCGATCAAGTCGTTATTGGTAGATATATTTACATATTAGACATTCCTATATATGCGTAATCTTGTTTGTCAAATATTACTTGCCATTGCCATATTCCTAGACCTGACTCTTAACTCCAAGAATTTGGACCAAATTCTCAACTCTATATCTTATGCGTGCAACTAAGATGTGGCGACCACTGTTATACTTTTTATTTTGAATAGCTTAATTCACAATGTTTGGGCATTTCAATGGTAACGCTACCAAAAAAATAATAATTTGTAGCCTAATACCTTCTCCTAAAGAAGACTTTTCAGTTTACGCATAAAAAGTGACAAAAAGTGGGTGGCTGGATTAGGTGAAGTAAATGGGTCAAAGGACAGAGGGTTATTGCTTTAGATAAAAGTTTGGGAGAGATTTTTCTTATAAAACAAAAATATATCCAATAAGTCTATTATGTTAATAATAAAGAGTGCCTTTTCATTAGTGCAATATGACAATGACACACTATGAAAGTCATTCAATCATTCAAAAGCTAAAGAGATTTACTAAGAAATAAGGTTTAGTGTAATAACATATAGTTTGTCGACTTTCAGTTAGGACCAAACGTTATTTTTTTATTTCTTATCGAGTGAAATATCTTAATCCTTTTATTTTCATCACTATCACATGTGCAAATTAAAACTGATAAATTTATTCAATGGTGCAAAGCTTATGAACTTGTGATCGCAACACAATTTCACAGTGGACCACGCCATTCTGGACCCAATCGGTCCTCAAGCAATCACGCTCATAGAGTCCTCACCATCATGCAGATAATAATAGGGCCATATCGGGAAGGAAATTACAACATAAACACCAAAGGATTAAAGGAAAATGTTTAGAAATTACATCTATATTTAAGGTGGGTTTACAATAAGTAGGATTAAAAATATAAGTACGATATTTATAAATAATTTTTTTTGTTTTATTTTACTTATTTTTTTACATAATTTACTTGAATTATTTAAAAATTTTCAAGAAAAGACATGTATATATTGGGCAACCCTTCTAACCATACATATCATAGAATTTTCTAAATATTCAACAAAACAGCGAACCGGTCTACCTGCCGGAGTCCAACTTCTTGCGCGTGTAGCTCACCACCGTCTCACAGTGGGGCTCAGCTCAGATCTCCGGGTCATCTGTCAGGATGTCACGTGACGGGCACGCCCGTGGATGGTCTCTCCACAGTTTTCTAGTTGACATTTTAGAAAAATCTCCTTTTGTTTTTTATCTGACAAATTTTATTATGTCGGGATCTTAATTCCCACCACCGTCCAACATTACCGTTTGCGGTTTGCAATCCCCTTTCATGTTCGAATTTAATTCTTTTGAGAAGAATTGCATCGAAATATTATATATATATATATATATAACATATGTATGAAAATAAAATTCGATTTACCACATCATCAATTATATAGTAAGGAAATAAATACATATTATTTTAAAATTTTATTAATTAATTATATAGTAGAATAGATAGATTGTATACACAAGGGGAAAAAAATATACAGTAGAATATATAGGTATAAATTATATACAGTGGAATATATAGCCCAATAAAGATATTAAAATAATTTATATGGCCATATGCATATATGCCTTCTAAGTTTTATTGGTGATGTCTTTTACATTATATCAATATATATTTGCATTTTCAGTATAAAAGTTGAGAATTTTGAGGAATATTATGTGTGCAAGTGGAATAAACTAATATGCTCAAGGATAAATCAACCAAGCAGAACAGAGCAGCGGCAGACAGAAAGAACAAATGAGAAAATCGTCTGTCAAGAAACTCCGACCAGCACGAGATCAAGCCTCGATTGGAATATCAAACGAAGTCTGATTGAGATGAAATTTTGGTAGCCGCCTCACGACTTCCGCTGCTAGGTTTTGAACGATCAAAAGTTTAATTTAAGCTTGTAGGTGTTGTTTTTGCTAAGTTTGGAAATCGATCTTTTCGGGTGACGAATTTCAATTTTTGTGATTCAAGAGAGCGTGTCTCTTGAGTTTGGATCCTAGGGTTTGTCCTTGATGAAAAGCTATGTGTAACCATTATTGTTTTAGTGAAGTTGACTCGAAATTGGTCCCTTGATTTTTCCTACGTTGGGTTTTCCACATTAAAAATCTCGATATTTATCTATCTTCCTTAGATCATATTTTGATCATACAAGGCGAGAAAGATTAACTCGTTATTATACAAAATCTAATTAATTTTACGTTGATGAGTATTAGCATATCTACGTTAACGTGTAGTTTTAAGTAGGTTTAAATTTTTTATAGATAATATATTTTGTTCAATTGAAATATGTATGATTAGCTTCATATTGTTTGATGAACAAATTACAGTCAGACCTGTACTCTGGAAGATTGATGGAGTTAGCATTATCTTTTCAAATTTCTTTGATTTTTAAGAATATTTCTCTCAACATTAACTATTTTTTGCTCAACTTATACAGTTTTATGATTTCTTTTAGTTGTAACTGCGAGATTTATATTTAAATACAATGATTTCTCTGGAAAATTCTTGGAACAAAGAAATTTGTGATACAACTTAATTCTCTTCCTTCACTCCCCGTTATAAATTTTGTGTTTTTGAACTATTTCACTCGTCAATAATTCTTTTCCTGTAAAGTTTCAATTCAAAATGATGTACAATATATATATAAATTTTTTGTTAATCTTATCATGCATGATAAAATTTTAATATTATTTTTTTCGTATTTTCTATAGATTTTCTTTTTCTAATATTATACTAGGTACTATTTATTAGATAAATCTTCAAATTATTATCTTGCAAGATATACTTTATTTTCACCATCAATTGGTTATATCAGGCCGACTTTTCATGAAACTTTTAGATTATTATGATACAAATTGAAATTCAAAGAAATCATACGCAACTCGTTTTTACATTTTAAATCTTTTTTCCAATTTTTCAATTTACATAAAATCTCGATCATCTATTTATGTATAACAACCACATCATTATTTCAAGATTCTCTTTATGATAATAAGCTAAAATAATAATATATAGTAGAAAATTATTATTGTAATTATTCTAATCGTTTTAAAATGCATACTTGAAAATTATTATTGCAATTATTCTAATCGTTTTAAAATACATACCTATTTTTACTTAAATTTAAATGTATACTTAGTTATTACTTTTAAATTTTCTTGATAAAGTTCATAAAATAGAACATAATTTATCAATTTTTCTTGATAGGTGATACTTCATCTAATCTTTAGACTTTAAGAAATTATGATATTTAAAAATCCATATTACTTATTTTCTATGTTTGGAGAAAAAAATTATTAGTGTATTAAATATCTATATATATATTTACTTCAACATTGTTATCCAAAAAATAATAGGACTTTTCCTCCTAAAATTTTATTTATATAATAAATATTATAAATTTAACTCTCTTAATTTATAATTATAAACTCTTTTTTTTTGAAAATTTTCTTATGATAACCAAATCGGTATGTGTTCATAATTGAAATTTAGAATATATATATATATATATATATGCATGCAAATTTTCACTAATCATTATGTTATCTGATAAATATATCATTGAATGTAATTCATGTACCCCTTATGATTTTATATTTTATAATTTATGCCTATACATATCATTGAATGGAATCAATAATTTTCTTACCAGGAATCAATTTATTTCTCCAAATTTAATTTTCTTAGATAACTATCTCTAATTACTTTGATTTCCTAAAACAATTATTATTTTGGGTGGACAAAACAATTATCTTAAATTACTTAGTTTGTTACTACCGCAACATATAATCAAAACGGGCGATTTCATGGATAAGTTTTAGTTATGATAATGACTGTAGAGAAAATAATTAATTTTCCTCAACTATTAATTTTAGATAATTCTCTTTTTTAATTACTTACTTTCCTAAAATAATTATTTAAGATTATGTGTCTTTCTATATTTGAAAACCGACACATTTTTTTTACTTAAAAATTATTTTTCTTTTCAAATGGTATAATTTAAATTGTTCTATATTTCTAAGATATTAATCTTAAATTGTCTGATTTCGGTTTAGGACATGAAAATCCTACATAGGATACCAAAACCCTAGTTTTATATGAAAGATCAGTAATCTTCCAATAAACTCATTTAATTTTCAAGTGAAATAATTCCTAAACCCATAATTTTTTTTGAAAAATTCATCATATATTTATTATAAAATATTACTCTCTATCGAAAAATTATTAATCATTCCCGCGCATCGCGCAGGTTATCATCAAGTTTGATACAAGGATTACATTGAATATGCAATATTTGCGTTAGATTTGAAATTGGACCAAAAAATTAACAAAACTTGACCAGAACACAATTCAATTGGTTGTTACAAACTTAATTTTAAATATTAAACTCCTTTGTAAATAGATTATCCCATTCTAAAATGCCTTCTAAACAATATTATTAAAATTTTCTCAATTAAAACCATAATGAAGATTTCAAATAATACAATTCATTTACGATTGACCTGACCTGAAATGAACCGAAATGAATTCAAATTAATTCTTATAAGAATTGATTCCAAACAGGATATAGTTTCCTATCTATATTCGGTTATATATATATATATATGTATGTATATACTCTATTTTCTCTTTTTGTTAGTCTGTCTTGCTCTGTTTTTCCTCCCTTTCTTGTTAAATTTTTCTTTCTCCAGAATTAAGGATACCCAAGTACGAATTCCAATGAACCGCGTGAACACTCTGTGAGCCCATAGAAAAAGGCATGTACAGTTCACACTATTATTATGATGATGTAGATAGATGTTTTCTTTTCTTTTCTTTTCAAATGAAGATGATTTTGTCACTAATCCTAATTTGTCTGCCATTTGCATGGTGATTTGGCTTCTTTGGCAATACAGATCCTTAAAGAGTGTCCAAAATTATGACTGCATTGCCTATTATCCTTAAAAAAATTAGTCTCGAAACGATATCCTAAATATGAAAATATAATTGCCGCCAACTGCACTAAATTTGAACTGCAGATAAGCCATATTACATGTAACGGAGTCCGGAGTGATCAACAATTTTTTGCTTGGAGGCAGTCTATCATTGTATTGTATTTTTCCCAAAAAGCTTTTTGCTGCCAAAAATTCTTAAAGGATTCTATCTTAAAATCATTCAGTGAGAAAAATCAAATGTCTTAAAATTAGCAACTATTATGTCAATTATCCATCTTATTAACGCCCCACTTATACGAGTCTATTATATTCTAATTGATTCTTTCTCATACAACATGGCGAGATAATATCACCGATGAATTTCTCTATTGAGTGCAAAATAGCAAAAACATAAGCTTGAACTTAACAATAGAAATTCATATTGACTATCATTAAGCATGTGAATTAATTAGTTTTTCTATAATCATTTTTATTCTCAATTTTGAGCTCAACAAATTTTAGTACGAAATTAAAAATTATTAAAAAAAAACTCAAGTCAAGACTAAATCATCATACGAGGATTCATGATATGTGGCGGATTCTCAAAGACTTCGATCGACTTTTCTCAAACAAAATATCAATTTGATTAATTAGTCATTGCACTTCCATAAGACTACGAAGTGGCATCAGTTTATTGGTTCAATATATTTTTTGTTCAATTGTCAATATGCTCAACCTACAAAATACTTCTAGTTCATTTTCGAAACCCATATGCTTAAAGTCTATCCATTAGCAATATAATTTTTCAACTATGTCATATCTCGAAACCCATACACTTAAAGCCTAGTTGTTAACAATATAATTTTTCAACTACACCATACCTCGTAATCGTACTCGATTTGAGGTGGAGCAAATTAATTAGTGTGAAATCAAAAGTCATGATAAGCAAGGTGTGGTAGGTATAGACCGGGTAAACCTAAAACCACCAACCCTGTAACATCACTTATAAGAGAACTTTCTTTGAGCTTTGTTTCGAAGATGCATAAACTCCCGCTTTGAAATTTTTCATCACGGATGAATATATAAGATCGACATCATGGCCGCTATCTATTGTGCAGTTCGATCTACATATGTATATATGCATAGACAGTTCGCGTTTGACTGGTTTCCAACACGGTAAGGCCGATCACGAGTCTAGGAATTGAGACTAATGGGGTCCATCGCTTTCCTTACCAAACCCCTATATCTTGTTCTTCGAGTTGAACATTGTATTTTAATTACTTCACCAAACATTGACAGCAATGGCCTACTTCTCTAGTCTCGTGCTGAAGCTGCGGGGAGACGATCAAAACACAAGGGAATGGGCCTATGATGGATTATCAATCGGATCCATAACCGGTGGATCCCAGATGATATCATATAAGGATCATAACTGCCTCGTCGCGTAATCCAAATCATGAGCTGGGTCGAAGCAGATTTGCCCGTGTTTAACGTTTGTACTCTCGAGGACATCATTATACAAGAATTTTGTATGACTGGTGACGTCTGTTCTGTCTGTGACTATACAAAACTTTTCACTCACAAGTATATAATTGAGAATTTTGAGCCAAATGTGTAAGAAATTGAGCCCTAGTTGTGTTATGTTTGGACCAACCAATAGGCTATAAGAAGGAGAGTGGCACGGCGGACCGATCAAAGCTTCCACGAACAGTTGATTTTCGATGTTTTTGCATCTTCATCTTTGACTCGCCACTGTTCGCCTCTCGCTGCGCTGCCATCCGGCTTGAAATTGAAACTGGACCACGCCATTCTTTTATCGACCCGATCCCTTCATTGCTTGCTCCGTTTTGAGTGAGCACCCTGGTGATCCCGGGATAACCTAGGGACTCGGCAATCTGCACTGGACTAATGCCCTTACTAGTTCGTGAGTCCACGTCGGCTCCTTTCTTTATCAGCATCTCGATGACGTCCATGTGACCCGATTCGACTGCACAGTGCAGGGCTGTGTAACCGTCCTCATCCTTGGCGTCAATGTCAATGCCTTTCTCGATCAGCACCTTGACAGCGTCAGCATGCCCCTTGAATGAGACCCGATGCAGGGCCGTCCAGCCATGCTGGTCCAGGCCATTAATGGCCGCCCCATTCTCGAGAAGCCTGTGCATGGCTTTTACCTCCCCTTTCCTCGCCGCAAGGCCCAGGGCGTCCCCGAGGCGGAGGGCATCAAAGAGCCTGACATGGCCATTCTCAGCTGCCAAGTCATACGGGGTTTTCCCGGTCTGGTTGCGGACATACTTGTTGGCTCCCTTTTGAATTAGGAGCTTCACCATGTTGTCATCTCCTGAACTCGCTGCAATATGCAACGGCGTATCTCCATCTTCGGAGTTATGTACGTTCGGTTTGGCACCACTGGCCAATAAAAGCCTCACGCAGTCTCTCCTCCGCTCGGCCACGGCGAGGTGGAGTGGCGTGCTGCCATCTCTTGTTAGGGCATCCACACTAGCCCCCTTCTGTAGGAGGAGCCTCAAAACCTCCAAGTGTCCTTTGGCCACCGCGAGGTGAGTCGGGCCAAGAGCAGACGTGTCAGACCTCTCAATACTCGCCCCACGAGAGAGCAGGAGCTCGACAATCAGTGCCTCACCAGATGCAGAAGCTGCCTCAAGCGCCGTCGACCCAGAACGGTTTGGAACCTGCACGTCCGGCTCGAACTCGAGGAGCAGTTGGACGAGATCTGCTCGGCCCTGAGCGATGGCCAGGTGGAGCAGCGTCTCGCCCTCAGTCGAATCTACCGAATCGGCAGCCTTCCACACCGTGTCACTCCTCTCCAAGACCTCCCTGATTTGATCCAAGGAACTGCCATCCCTCACGAGCTGGGCAAGGACCGGCGACCCCACGAACATGATCCTGAGTCCACTATCAACGAACACTTGCTTCTTCTTTGCAGTGAACCAGTCGCTCGGGACTGCATTGAGCATCGAAGTGGGGTCCTTGATGGAAGTGCCGGGTGCCACGACACTGTGAAGGAGGAACGAGTCCTCGCTCTGCGGGAACGTCTGGGGGAGGGGCGAACCCTGCGGGAGGTGGTAAGTGATCTCCAACGTCAGGGTCGCAAGGGGAGATATAATTCCTGACTGCGGCTTGACTGTGTAACGCGCACAGTCCATCGGCTGGAGCTTGATCGCCACCGGCATCGTGTACATAACATTGCGTAAAGTGAGCTCACCGCAACACTTCTGACCAGCCGGTTCGATCCTGATGACGACTATGTTTGACGGCTCCAAGCTTATGAGCCTGTCCATCTTCCGTCCTGTGCTAGCCCTTCCTTCAACTGATCCGGAAAATCGATTCACCGGACTATTTGGTCAGGCAAACTCCGAGGCTGGTGTTTTCCATAAGAGAGGAGGTTGATCAGAGAGAATAGAACTAAGTAGAAATGTCAGGGTAGAGTACTTAAAAAGGGAAGAAGGACGAGGCGGCCGGCCACTAATGGAGGCTGCCACGTGGTGGTGTCAGAAACAATGCTGACTTGTTCTATTCAGTGTCTGAAGCCTGCCAAGGTATAAACATAGGTTGTCCTTTGGGGCTTTCTTGTGAATCACTTTCAGCATGACATCCAACATCAACTTTGAGACGAGAATGGCATTTAGAAATAACTGACAGGTGTCGCGCAGTTGACAAATTAAGATTTATGTAGGCCGACTTTACATACATCATAAGACTGGACATTCATTAGAAACATCTCATGATTAAATCAATTTGTCACTTGAATAAAATTTAATTTTTTATCTATAGACTGAACATCTCGTGATCTCAAAACAAAGTGTTCAAAATTTCGTCTTCCTTAAGTACAACCAAACAAACAGATTTTGCACCACCAAGGTGGTAGCCCAGTGGAACGGGCTCTGTCTTTCAAATGGGAAGTCAAGGGATTGAAACTCGACTTAAATACGAAAGCATTTGCGTTAGTAGACTCTTGTCCTTGACCCTATAAGAGTTGTTCTGGTCCACCAAGCCTTTTACTCATTCGGGCAAATGGAACATTCCATAATAACTGAAGAGTTATTCCGGTCTCCAAAGGAGGTTGCTACATTGATCTTCCTCTCTCAGCCTTTTATTCAGCATAAAAGAAAAAACAAAAACAAAAACAAACAAAACGGATTTTGCATATACTCTTTCTCGATATCTCGATTGTCCGTTGGATTACAAATAATGAGTATATTAGTATATATTTTGAAGGATGCTCCGAAAGGACAAGAAAACAAAGAAGACTCTTTGGTTTTCCTTGCTAGACATTTTCCTGTGGACATTGTTTAAATTTTCGATACAGATTGTGACTTCATTTCGGCCAAATAACATGCCAATTTCGCCCAAAATGACCCACTAAACAGTTTATAATTTCGCCCGAATTGACCCACATGACAAGTTTATTGTCCGTAAATTCACTCAATACATCTGTAAGGTTCACAAATGATAACCAGCTACGGATTAAACTTCGGAAATTTTGTTTAGCTGCTCTTCAAGTTCAATATTTAAAAAAGAAAAAAGGAGGGGTACCATTTCAACTTGTTTTGGTGTTCGGGTCTTGCTAGCATAAGTCGAAATTACGGTAACGCATATTAATACTTTCAGTGCAAGTGTTTACTACTTCAATTCAAGTGTCTAATATTTTTTTGTACTGATAATTACTATAGGTGTTTATTACTTTTACTTTCAGTTTAAGTGTTTAGTTCAGATGTCTAATATGTGATACAATTCATCACAAATAGTAAATGTACTAAATATTTAAACTAGAATATCAAACACTTCAACTTATGTACCAAATATGCCACCATGTCGAAATTATGTTAGGATTCCTCTAGGTGTTTCAATGGTTTAACATTAGGAAAGAGAAACATCATTCCCTCGAGTTTTATCTTCTTTTTTTTAAGAATTTGCCTCGTGGGTTAATGTGATTGGTGAAACCTATGCCAAGTGGGGCCCCTCGACCAGATTTTCCGTGGGCCCCAAAACCTTTGTGCCGATAAATTGAACGAATCAGATTGCATGGCATTTTCGTTGGCGGCCATGCAATGTCAGCACATTCAATGAAGCCAACTGGAGATTACAATGACTAATATACTTTTTATGCGGGAGAAAACAAAAACCTTGCTCAATATCGATATATTCCCACGGTCCTTCGCATTGTTCAAGTTTCTCCATAAACAAATGAGTTCAAACCTACACGGTAAAACAAACGAGTAGGACAATTGAGTCGTAATATATTAACCAATTACCAAACCAGAATGCATAACTCCTTTCATGGATTGACAACGATGACAGGCTCTGAACAAGAAACTGAATCACGAAACGTATAGATGCAGACAACTAATAGATCATACTGTATACAACAGTCGAAAGCATTACTTATTTAACCACAGATTATAAGCACCTAGAAGAAACTAGGTATAATCGGTCAACAGAGTTTGCAAGATAAATAGATATTCTGAGTACATGAAACTATGTACAGGCTGCTTATATTAACATCTAGATTAACCAGGCCATCAACTGCTCTTCCCTCACAGCTCCAATCGAAAGCTAACAAACAAGAGGGAGATGGGATGTAGGGCAACATCAGATAATTACATACAAGTATTGATTAGAAGTTCAATGTCATCTTATTGCTCCGAGCAAGTTGGCGCCGTCGAGCTTTGCGCCTTCGAGATGCTGGGGAAAAGGCAAATACACTGTCAGCTACAAAAGTCATCTATTACTGTTTCATCACATGAGAGTCGATTTGCAGAAAGGAAATTATAATGAACAATTCGCTTGAAGAAGCAGTACATGTTTAAAAGCGAAATTCATAGATATCTAAATTATGTAAAAGGAAAAGAGTTCAGTAAAAGATCTCCATTGATGTTTGGTTTAGCTACACACTCTTTCCCTTCAGACTAAAGTTTGATCTCACTGAAGACGAGCGATGCTTTGTTGCTGCTTGAGTAGGTGCTATGCTATACAAATGAAATAAGTATCCATCTCTCATTATACTAACCGTATCTCTGAGATTGACGTGCCGCAAATAAGCTCTTTGAAGGTTTGCCCCCTTCAAATTGGCATTGCTCAATTTAGCCCCCTAATAAACAATAAATGATAATTAGCAAGAGAAGCTTCCTCGATAAGATAAATCATTTAATATTAAGTTTTCCTGCTTCCGTAAGTTGAATTCATTCATATATTAAGCCTTAATAGCATCACTGTCATTTTCATAAAAAAAATGCAAGGCTGAATAGCAAACACCTCTTCAGAGTTGGCAAATAAAACAAGGAACATTCACCTTTAGATTGGCTCCCTCCAAATTAGCTCCTTCTAAGTTGGCATTAGTTAAATCAGCAGTCTGAAAAGAGACTAGAAAAACATAAGTTTCAATAGATATTTTTATGGTAATCTGACATATGGTGGTCATGGCTGAAGATAAGGGATGAACCGTACAGCACTGGAATCTTAGCATACTACTCCTCATGGATATTAGTTACATAAAAAAGGTTGTCAGCTAGACATCTTGTCCTTGCAATTTTTTTTTCTTTTTTTCTTAATAATACGTGTATACAATAGATACAATTTTTATATTTATTTTCCCTGTTCCTGAGATAAGGTCCTTTATGAGAGATTTTTTCACCCTTTATCCTCTGCTTTTAAAAAAGGCAGAGCATCCATAAGACTATTAGAAAAGTAAAACGTAGCCGCTGGCTAGATGCCGAAAAATCGACTTTATTCTTGGGGTGCGGTTGGGGAGACCTTATCAACCAAGATAAACTGATTATATAGCTATTCTGGCTTGGAAGAGGCTAGTGATCAAGGCAATACATACAAGGATAAATTGGCATCCAGTTCAGGTGATTATTATTTATTTGTCACTCAAAATATAAAAGACTAAACTTAAACAGATCACAAAAGCTCGGCCAATAAAAATGGGTTGCTACTTTATAAAAGATGCGAAGCAGATACCAAGGTCTTTAGCAGAACTGGAAAATAAGATCTGTTGGAATAGACAAACACAAACAGGCAACTATGACAATAACAAAGTACCACATAAGGAGGATACCATACCTGCAAGTGTGCAGATCGCAAATCAGCTCCACAGAAACTGCAATCGATTAAACATGCATCTGCGAGATCAGAAAATGCCTCCCCTTTTAGAGTAATATCATAACATTAGCTCTTAGCCATAAATCAAACCCTAAATATCATAACAGTAGCTCTTAGCCGTAAATCAAAAACAGGAAATGTGCTTAACAACCGACGAGAGGTCACAGGTTTATAGCCTGGTTTATAAATGATGTAAAAAGTCTTATCACTGAGTGAAAACCTTGTAGATTTGCACTCTGAAGATTGGCACCAGCTAGTAACGCCCCACGAAGATTTGCACCAGTAAATTCACATCTTCCCTAGGCAATAATGAAAACATCAAGAAGCAAACAACACATCCATAGAACATGAAGAAAATTTACAATGCAGGCAAGAATCTTACTCGCGCAAAGTGGCATTATGGAATATGGAACCTTCAGCATAAACATCCTGCCATGAAAAAATTGGAAAACCTTATTTAGCTGATTGAAAGACAGACAATCTGAGGATCCAAGTTTTAAGCCAATAAAACCTGCTAAATCTTGCCAAGCATTTGGATAAAGGATTTGTAACACAAGACGTGCAGGATAAAATAATACCCAAATTAAGCATGGAGCAAATGCAACCAAAACCAGTCTTATCTAGACACTAATAAGAGGCACGCTTCCTTGTACAAAATGATATACCTACCCGGAATTTTGCACAATGAAGATTTGCACGTGAAAAGAAAACATTTTTTAAAGATGCATAGCTGAAGTCCACATATGACAGGTCCTGCAAGAGTGCAGATAAAAACAATAATATCAGAAAGAGCAACATCTTTACAGGCATTACCATCCTTACCATGCATCTAAGGCATGTGTAAGTTCTGAAGAGCTGCAAACAAGCGTGCAGTCATTTCTTAACCATACAATGGGCTCATACATACAGCGGCGAATTTAATTCGCTTCCAATTATTAGAGCTAGAATAAATGTTAAAGCTCTGATTACTAGTTACCCGAATTGCTTAGTTTATAACCAACTTATTCTGAGTAGAGAAAAATTACCAATTTGGAAAGATCAAGGCCTGAAAGATTAACCCCACGAAATCTGACTTTCTCTGACTGTATGCACTTTATAATGTCGGTTCGTGTCAGTTCAGTGTCTGATTCAGCACCTTCCTGCCTTTTATTTAAAGCAGATTTGATTCCTTCAATTAATCCCTGTGAGTAAAAGAAAAAGGAGGGTTCCAATTTAATTTACGTCATCTCACATATAGTAAAAGTCAAATAGCAAGACATGATAGCAAGATAAAGAACATAGCATTTGCCAGTGGGGGCAGAAAATAGGCATGTGAAATTATCAATCATGACAGCATGTCCTGAGAAAACCATCATTCCCTGAATCATGAGAAAGATCTTACTAGAACAAAATTTATCATTTGCTCCAGAGAAGAAGGATTCATAGGTAAACCACTATTAAACATTAAAGTACTTACATATGTTTTGACCTATTCCCAAACAAGCATTTACGGAAGCATGTCAGAAACTACTCCTTCCAGTAAAAAAAACTGAATGTACAATTCTGCTAATAGTAGTGATTACATATTTTTAGAAACACACAAACCCAATTGAAGGACCAGTCATCAGAAACCATGCAAATAGATAACAAAACTCAGAGATCATAGCAAATGAATAAGTATAAAACATATAAATAGGAAGTGAATATCCTTACAAGCATCTGATAGTATTCTGCCTCACGAAGAAGCTCTGAATAGTCGGAGTCGGACAGTGTCGGAACAACACCATCCCGTAACCAGTTTAGAATATGCCGAAAATGCTTTCCATCACGATCAACAAATATAAATCCCTGTCATGGATTCATCGGTACTGACAATTATATTCTTCATAGATATCAGATAAGAGTAACTACAAGGACAACAGACTGCATGATGATCCTGAACTTATTCTGAAATTTCTCTCTTTTTATAAGCACCACAAATAGAAAATTCGATGGATTTATTGAAGCAAATTCTACAAATAAGAGATCAGACCAGTTGCAACTTATTGACATGGGTAATTCCACTGGTCATATCTCCCATTTACAGTAAATTCAAAACACTTGATAATTTCTTGTTTTTTAACAGAAAATCTGCATCTTAAAGTTTCTTCCCTATGTATCAAAGTTTATTCAAATATTTAATTAACATAGCCTATAAAGGCTGTATGTGAATCAATCATCAGATTATTTTACGCAAGTTAACATTCTATGGAGAACCTAATCTATGACATAGATTGTAGCATGCCCAAAAGAAGTAGACGACAGTCAAAAGTACAAGAAGTAGCAAAGCAATAGAATGGGAAAGTGGGAAAGAACTGGGGCAGATCTTCCATTACCACATATGGGCAAGAATACTTCAAATTCACCCAACAAGCGAAAATAAGAGAAAGATTAGAGAAAGTCAGCCTCCATTAGCAAGACCGCGCGCATTCAAGTGATGGATGAGAATTCCGAATTCCCCAAATCAAAATGGTGAGGGTACATTCTAAACAGCTATTTCTCATATGCATTATACCATTATTAGTCATTTAATAAGCTCAGACCATCACCGCCCTAAGACCGACTGGCCCAACACAAGTTCAAATGCCCTCTTTCCAGAATCAATTGCGACAGAACATTTCCAACAAAGCACAATAAAGCATCATGGCACAATGTCGAATAAAACAACAAGCAAAGAAAAAAATATTCACGCCCAGATCAATGCCAAAATACCCAAGCACTATGATCAGCAGGAGGTTCATACCGACTCGGGATCATGGCACACGGTGTGGCGACCACTAAACATTGCAGCGAGCATCGAGTCGGGCTCCCGCTGAGTCAGTGTATCCGTAGTCGTGCAGAACTTCTTGCCTCCTGTTTGATCAACACCCAAGACTCCCATCAATTATCGAAAAGGATTACTTTCAGTAAACTGCGATTCACAACTGATCCCAAGTCCACTGGCAGCTAACCGAGCAAGCTCAGAGAACACATGCGACTGATCGAGCGCAGCCGACCGATTAAAACCAATTGCTTAGCTCACTCAAGCTATGATTTGTAGTGCGAATTTTGCGATTTCCGGTGATCTCAGCAGCTAGGGGGTGAATAAACACAAGATCGCACCCAAAGAATCCCCAAATTTGAGCTACCTACTCATCATGTTGGGATCTAATTCTAAGTTTCAGACGCTGATGGGGAGCTGGAACAGTCGATCTGTCGGGCTCGGAGATGATCGGTTCTGAGCTGTGAATCGAATACTAATAGAAGAAGTGCATGCAGTGTGTGCAGAGAGGAGAGTGAGAGGAAGATGCATGGGGCTGACCGATGTTGAGGCGGACAATGGAGGAGTTGTTCATTTGATCCCTGTCTGTCACGACCATTTGCTTGCCGAAGCCGAAGAAGAAGAGAGAAGATGAAACGAAGGAGGAGAAGAAGATGAAAGCAGAGAATAACGTGCTTGCGCTTTTCTTTTTTTCTTTTTTTATAATTTATATATATTTGGGAAGCGGAGTTGTTGGGGGTGGGGAGGAGAGATGGCTTTCTGGGCTGGGCTTTTTGGTGGGCCCCTTCGGGTTCCAGAAGAGGCCTACCATTTCTTTTCTCCCATGGGGCTGAAAACGGAAACCGATTAATTTGTCCCCCATGCAGAGTATGTTTGATTTCCCAAATTAAGTGCTAAGATCAAATCTTTATAATGGGTTTCAATTTGATAGTTGATAGTTGGGAATGGTGATTTATTTTTTCGATAGTTGATAGTTCTAACTAATTATATAAAATTAGATTTTTTATATGGAAAGAAAGTGGCCGAACTTTTACGAATTTTACTTCTTTTTTATTTCGTAAAAATAAAAGAATAAGTAGGAGGGGCGTTACAAAAGATTAGATTATAGAAAAATAAAAACAGTTACAACATGAAACTTTCACTTAGATTATATTATTATTATAAATAAATAAAATAAGATTATCCCAAGTCTTACCTAACTTAGATGGATAAGAAAATTTTGTAATGTTTATATAATAATTTTGGCAAATCTCGGTACAAAAACTATCATACTTTATTGACCAAATGCAGCATAAGGGTCTCTTCATTACCACTAGATATAATATATCGGTAAATTATACATCTTCTAATCTATCTATATATATATATATATATTATGTATTTTAAACTCCTCTTGCAATAACCCACGAGAGCTCTCCAATCGCTTCCATCGGAAGCAACTTATGTTAGGGCTAGTTGAATTATTATCATATATTTCAAAATCGCAGAACTCAACCGTGAAAAGTTAGGTCCATTTAAAATTGAATTTTAATGTTACTCAACCGTGAAACGTTAGGTCAATTAAAAATTGGAAAATTTGTGGATAAGAATTAAGACAAATAAAAAATGAAAAATAAGTAAATGATAGAAAGAGAGCAAAAACGGACTGAGAGAAAGAAGAGTAAAAATTGAAATGGAATAAAGGAGGGAGGAGGAAAAAAGATAACAGAAAAGTACAAAAATCCCTTCTCATTTGAACTTAAGACAAATTAAAATATGTGATTTTTCGAGTACAATTAACACCATGTGGTTTACTTCATAAGACATAATGGACCATATCATTAGTTTTTTCATCAGTTTTGCAATTTGGTCCAAAAATTTGAAAAAAAAAACAAGGAAGCGGCTCGAGCCTTCGATCGGCGACCTCGACTCCACCACCGAGATCGCCGACACCCACAGAGGACGTTAGAAATCTTGAGGGTAGGGTCGCGGTCACCGATTGGTGGCCCCAGTCCCCGAATCGACATGGATCTCAAACTCGACTTCCCAGTCGATTCGTAAGCGGGGCCCGCCAATCTGCTACCCCGATCCCAATCCATGGTCGCCGATATCATCTGTGGGTGCAGGCGCCCTCGGTGGTAGGGTCGGGGTCGCCGATCAACAACCCAAGCCCCTTCCCCCTTTTCTTTTTCCGAAATTTAAGATCAAATTGAAAAAAAAAAAAGTTGAAAGTTTGAGGGTAATAATGGCAAAATTTTTTACGACAAAAATGATGAAAAACTAACGATGATGTCCATTATGTCTCACGGAGTAAACCATATGGCGTTAGTTGTTTCTCGAAAAATCACAAAATCCAATTTATCATATTCTCAAATCACAATGGGGTATTTGTACTTTTCCCAAAAGATATATATTTAAATATTTGAACAATTTCACACTTTTAAGTATTGCATTTTTGTTTTATTTTGCTTCCCTCAATATAGTTAATGATACGGAGAACAATTAGGCAAAATTAAGTAGAAAGTAGCTAATGGAAAAATAAACTACATCCACTTTTATGTCGTACTAGAATGTGTGCCCGCATTATGAGACTATCTCCATTCAGGCTGGAGAGCCATCTCTCATTGCCCACGTGGCAATGTGGCAATGAGAGATGCGAGCGGCTGGAACACAGAAGCGCACGCCTCTGCACGGAGATGGGCTTCGGCAACGAGCATCTACGTAGCCGTTGTGCCCAACGCAGCAGTTGCCTTTTTCCCTTTTAAATATATATATATATATATATAGTTTTGGTGGTTGAATGGCCAAATTTTGGCCGTTAAATAGCCAATTCAATCATTTTTAATATTTTTTGTTGTAAAAAGAATGTGATTTTTTAACCGCAACAAGGTGTCATTTTTTCAAATTGTCGTTCATAATGTAACTTTTTGAATGAGTGTATTTTTCTTTTTACATCGTGTAATTTTTTTAACTTCATGTAATATTATTTTATGTTAATGAATTTTAATTAATTAAGATATTTTTATTATTAATTTAAATATTTTTTTATGTATTTTGTATCTTTAATTATGTTTAATTAATTTGATAATTTTAAACTATTAAGACTATATATTAATTATATATAATAGTAGTTATATTCATTTAATTAATATAATATCTATGTGGGATCGGATCAGAGACTTGCATTGGAGTATGTGTCTCTCTTTTTCTTTAAAGTTTGTCTCTGTTTAACGGGATGTCTATATAGTTGTGTGAGACCAAGTTCAAAGATAAGAAAGAGACAAACCCATTGGAGATAGTTTGAGTGGCTCATATAACTTTAATGTGCAAAATAATTTAATAAAAAAATTAAAATTGATGAAATTACACGTTCATAATTTGATAATTTTAATTATAGAAAAATTTATTATCCTTCACGCACGTGCTTCGGCATTTGCAATTGCTTTCGCTCCTGGAGCAAACTCGATTATTGCTTTAACAGTCTAAATCATTACATCATTGCCTTATGCATATTAATAGCTATACCTGTATGAACAGGATAGCCTAAAAAATTGATAGGCAAGAACTCGAACTCAAGAGTTATTCATTTCTTTTAGATTTAATCAATTTGCTAGCGACATTGCCGCCTAACAATTTCTTCGTGCTTTTCTATTTAAACGAGTATTGGTATTGATATGTGCAAGACAATATATACTGCAACGGATTAGATGGTTAAAGTAATAATCGAGTTTGCTCCTAGGCGTGAAAGCAATTTTGCGCGTCTAACGTAGCCGCCTAATAACTTTTTATGGATATTCTCTTCAAACGGGTATAGCTATTGATATGCAAAAGACAATAGTCCGATGATTTGGACTGTTAAAACATTAATCGGGTTTGCTCTCAAGCACAAATGCAATCACGCACACTCGTGAAGCGCACGAGTGATGGCTAGTTTTTATAAATGAAAATATTTTTTAATTGCTATAAAGTATCTACTATCTATATACATTTTAGAAAATTAAGAACAATAATTATATTTTTTAATTATTAAAGGACAAAAAGAAAACTCACGAGAAACTGTGCGTAGTACGAGTACGCGTCTTGTATTTTTTTTTGTATAGATTTATGTCTCGCTAACCTAATAAATTTTTTGTTCATTTTGTTGCAATTATTTGGTTTCATGTCATGAGAGGAGATAGAAGTACAAATAGTAAACACTTTATTTTCTTTTCTTTTTTTTCGATGCAGTAAACACTTTATTTTCTGTTATACAATAAACCCTGTTTAATTGCATAGAATAAAAACTAATTGATCACCCAATTTTCCATTTTTAGATGCACCACTTCTGAATAAGCAAAATATAAAAAAAATAACCAATGTTAGTTGTTCACTTGTTTCACTTAAACAAAATTTTGGGTTTTAGTCTTGTGTATTGAGCAATTCAACGCAGGAAGAGTTTTAACTTAAAGTGGGTCAATTCGGGGATATTAAGGTGCACACAAGGAAAAAAAAAAGTTGGATCTTAGAATATTCATTATAAAAAAAAAACTATTTAGGCTGCATCTGGGGACATAGTTGCAGCAGCAGAGTCGCTTTTGCATCCACTGTTCAGCAAAAAACCAGTGTTTGGGTAAGCATTGGACACCGCGCTTCTCTCCTTTCTTGCGGTGAAAATGTGAAAATACATAAGCAACTAGTGTACAGCTTAAAGAAATATGCTTCCTTTTTTGCTGAAAGGGTAAAAGTGGATTCCATTTAAAAACCATCACAAAAGCGGATACCGGAGAAAATGTCCAATCAAAATATTACAAGAGTGGAATAAACAGTTTATCCACCAACAAACGAAAAAGGAAAATAAGTGAATAAAATCATTTTACAGAAAATCAGATACAATTATCATTTGCTATCTTGAAGCCGTTAATTCTAATCACAACCTTCTAGCTGTCTTTCATCATGACCCCAATAATAATTGAGAAGGGGAATAAACTTGTCCTTAATCCACGATGAAATTCTACTTCGCTGCAGGAATTCCACGACAAAGTAGAGTAGAAGGGATATATTGGGCCGGTATCCGTACGCAATATCTCTTCGCCGACCGTAGCCTTTAGACCAAAAATCGATCCATCGGTCTTAAACGGCCTGAAACCAAAGACAATCAAAACAAAGCAGCATGGCCTCCTAGGTCGATCAGACCAGCGATCGTCATATGGGTGCTGAAACGACCTAATCCTAGGATGATCAAACCAAGCAGCCATGGACTCCATGGTCGGTTCAAACCAGCAATTGTCACGACGAATCGAGACCTGTCAAAAACCAAAAAAAAAAAAAAAGGCAAGCCCCAAAAGGTTGATTCAAATAGGCGAAGGATGAATGAGCGGACCAGCAGCTAGATCATTATTGTGATAGGGCGGGGATGCTGTCGTAGTGGGAGGTAGAGAAGCCGAAGACAAGAAGTTGCCGGCGGAAGGAAGGGGTGAGTTAATCGAATAGGCAATGGGGTCGTGGAGTTAGAGCACTACAAACTGGTTAGAGGCAGTGCAGTTGGGTTGAGCTGGCCGGTCAGCTGGATCGGACGCGGGTGGGTCGGTCGAGGTCTAGTCGGGCAGAACAGGAAGCACCATCTCTTTTACTGTTCGAGGAGTTGTTTGGTCGCCTCCACTCGCCGCCGCGGATCTGACCGGAGAGGGGGAAGGAGCGACTACTGGAGGAGAGCGAGAGACCACCACCACGGAAGAGGCCGCTATAACCACCGAGAAATCTACTTCTTTCACCGCACATTCTCGACTAAACATTTTCCGTATTATAATAATATTAACCTATTAAAACTACTGTGACATTGTTTTATCAACATTATATTCTTCTATGCTTACAACAAAAAATTATTCTCGTATTGCCAATTATATTGATGATCATCGTTGTCGCCATCTATAAAAGAAAGTTTATTTACATTATTAAACGGATATGTTCCAAATTGAATTGGGCCTTTCGAATTGTCTCGATTTCTAATCTGTGTATAATTGAGGCATATTGAAGTTGCTCCACTGAAGTATATAAATTATATGCCGTGTTTTTTAAAAGTTGAAAAATTAATTCTTCTGTTTAAAGTTTCAGCATATTAGAAAAAAGAATGTCAAACACTCAATAGCTTCCGAAAATCAAAAATTATTTTTCATAAATTATATTTCAACACTTTTTCATCAACAAAAGCACTCCGAAATTAAGCCTTATTGCACCCTAAAATGTGGTCTTAGGATTAATAGCAGTATAGAAAAATCTAATTTGGAATTGTAAGTTCCAGATCCCATCAAAAACAGAAGAGCGAGGATTATGGTCGGGGTTTGCACCGACTGTTGCATGTCTCGTCCGACGTGGCAACCTCCCGAGCCTCCATCTGGCAGCTGTTAGTGAAGAACCATGCATTCCGTTAAATCTTCCACCGTCGCCCGCCGAGCTCTCCGATGTAGAGAGAAAGAGCGACAGACAGTCAAGCCAAAGCACCGAATGAGCGGAGGAGGATCGACGATGATGATGAAGAGGAAGCACTTGTCCGCCGTCGCCAACGACGTCGTCCAAAGATGCGCTCTGTACGTATAACCCCATAGCCTCACTGACTCACTGTTCTTATAGTTGCGATCTCACTTCACCGGTCTCCCATTGATCAGCAGATGGTTTCCTATGGTTTGGTTTGATTGTTCATATGTGGAAAATTTGGCGAAATGTGAGAATCCAGAGAGTTTTTCTTCGGTATCACAAAATCAGTACGAGGGAGGCGAATATATATGTTCTCGAATTCGTGTTGGTATAGTTTTTTCTGGTGAGATTACGAGCTGTGTTCGGTCAATAGGCCAAGACTGATTCTAGTCGGCCTCTTGGCCGAATTCAGCAGTAGTGTATATTTGATGTTCGGCCGACTCTTAACAATTGTAACAGAGCTCCAGCAGCAGCAGCACCAACGGATCCGGGATTTTGAGTCAGGGGATAGATCTACTGGGATGAATAGTCAATTTATTTGTGTGCAGTAATTATGGAGCGAGTTATGTCAAATTTACTAAATTATTGAGGGAATATCGAGTATTTTTAGCCAGGGAAGGTGACTGCCACTCTCAGTCCTCCTCGGTCCATCCCATCCCTGCACAGGGGGACTGCTCGACGATCTTGGTGCGCTACTGCAGCTCCGCAAAAATGGCTCGAAAATGGTTTTTATGTGGCATCTGGTTTTCCATCGACCAAACACCGGAAACTGCACACGCTGGTTGTAAAATAATTTCCTGCAGCAGGAAGGGCGGATGTAATGCCGAGCAATATTTTGATAATCTATTAACTTCGATGGATATGCCGGAAGGTTTCGAGTACGATTCATTCCAGTGATGTTTATGATTACTCTGTTATCGGACCACAGTGGATTGAATTTGTGAAAGCGTAGACTATGAGGTGGCAGCATGTCTGAAAATCCTCGGGTTCTTGCTTACCTCATCGGGACCATTCACATGAACTTTGTAAAGTTAATAGCACTAGTTTCCTCAATGTAGTGCGTGCTTGATCCAGGAAAATAGGGACCTCAGTGGAGAGACTTGAGGAGGAGTTCGCAGCTGAGTGGAGAGCTGAATCGAGTGGTTACTCGAGGAAGTTCGTGGAGGTCTGCAGCTCTAAGGCTCTGAGCAAAATGTGCGAGCGCGTGGGAGAAAATTTCACTGATGGATCGTTCAGTCGGTTGACTTATGACATGATGCTTGCCTGGGAGATGCCCAGCTCTTCTGATGAAGAAGCCGCAATGGTATTTTATATAATCCACTGATTTAATTACCTGAAAAGTTGTTCAGCGTTTTAGTTGTTACGTATTCATCTAATCGCCAATGTTTGTGTTAAAGACTATGCACTTCTAGGTTGATAAATAGATATTCCCCTCGAACTATTGAATTAAAAAACAGTCCATTTAGATGCTACTTTAGTCCGGGATACTCTGGTTATCTTCGGTTTGGTTGATTACTTTTCTGTGGAATGTTCTTAAGATGACATTGATTTTGTTCGCTCAGGGGATTGAAATTCGGGTTTGAATTGGTATTATGCCGAGATTTCTTATCTGCTCTAGTTTTCATTGGCAATTATTTTGATTGCTGCTTTATGCCCCCTCGAATTTTGCAGGAGTGTGTGGGGAAGGAGAAAGAAGAGAAGAAAAGGCTCATGAAAGTACCGCAGGAGAATGATGAAGTTCCTCTCTTCTATTCCGACCTTATGCCACTCCTTGTAAGAATTCACCGTGCTGAAATTAATGAAGCTGATAAAAGGAACACCAAATTTTAATCGATGATTTATGTGTTTGTGTTCGAATATTGGTAGGTTGATCACGAGCCTGATGTTGGGGAGGACGCGTTTGTGTGGTTGGGCTCTTTATTCCCACTGGTCGCTGATGTTGTAAATGGGAGATTCACATTCGAGACCCTGACTGCTCCGACAGCAAGCAGGCTCCATTTTCCGGCATACGATAAGTTCTTAAAAGAAATTGACCAGTAATTATGCGACTCCAAACTTCACCTGATCACTGCAGAATATTTTCCCCTTTTTCTTTTTTGACTTTTGGTTATATTGTCGAAGGTGCATTAAGCATTTGCAAAAGCAAGAAAATCCGAAGGCTGTGGAGCTAGCAGAAGATGAATTCATATTGCACGTTGAAGGCACTGTGAGCTCACAGAGGGTAGTTCGGCATATCGGAGGAACAAGTTGGCCTGGTTTGTTCAGGAATCTGTTTTTTTTTTTTTTAATTACAGGTTGAGAAATGTATTCATAGTTTTAATGCTAAAGAATGGACATTCATGTTTTTTTACCCCCTCAGGCAGGCTCACATTGACCAATTACGCGCTCTATTTCGAGGCATCTGGAGTGATAAATTACGAAGATGCGGTCAAGATCGACCTTTCAAAGGACAAAGAAGGCACCGTGAGGCCGGCTGCAACTGGCCCTTGGGGGGCTCCACTTTTCGACAAGGCCATGGCCTATGAATCCCCCGAACTGTAAGCATTTTCTCTCCCATGTCAAGGGCTACCAGAAGTTTTGACACTATCAAAAAGGTTGTACAAGAATAGATCTTCGGTAAATTTGTGGAGACCTACGACCCCAAGAGGATCGACGATATCGATGAGATTGATATTAAAATATCTAAGTAAGTTTAATGGAAATGGGATTATTATTGGCGTATCTTGAAATGAGACAAGTACTGCAGCCAAAAAACCTGGACATGTTGTTATGTGAAGCATTTCGTTGTTCTGTTTTTCGGTTCTGGAATACGACAGAGAACTGCTTATTGGTTGGTTGTGATGTGGTCATCTTTTAGGATTGCCATCTTGATCTGCTTATCATTAATCAGTAACTTGACCTTATTGATATCTAGATCAGAGGGATTCATCCTCGAGTTTCCTGAGATAACGAGCTCCACGAGACGGGACCACTGGCTCGCTCTGACAAAGGAGATCATGCTGATGCACAGATTCCTGTCCAAGTTTAAGGTAGAGCATCCCACACAAGTATGGGAAGTCCATTCTAGGACGATTCTTAGCATCATAAGGCTCCATGCTGCGAGAGAAATGCTCCGAATCTCGCCCCCTTTGCCCATGAAGTTCTTGATCTTCTCCCTGTTCGATGAGCTCCCAAAAGGTGATATCGTGCTTGAGGAGCTTGCAGACAGCTTGAAGAAGGATGGGGTGAGACAACCCTGCAGCGCAAGCTCGATTCTGAAGACAGTCAATATGTTGGGCTCACTGGACTCTGTGTCGATTGTAAAGGAAGAGATCAAGGACTATGAGGGTACAAGTTCGGGTGGGCCTGAGAGGGATTACTCTTTGCTGAACACAGCAATCAATCAGGTGAGGGAGGAAGCGGAGGAGGTCGAGATCGCAAAGGCTACAGTTGAAGGGTTGAAGGATGAAGGGATCGGCGACAGTGCTATGGTTCTCATGGTAAACTTATAAATCAATTTAATTGATTGAAATATATATTTTGAGGAAGAAATAGTTCCTAAGTTCCGTTGCTTGGTAAATGTGAGAAATCCGAATGATTTCTACGAGAGTTGCCCTTTCCCTTTGTAGGAGCTGCTAAAACCGCTTACAGGTGCACTTCCATGGCTCCAGGAAACACTAACTTGGGAAAGACCGGTGACTACTCTCGCTGTTCTCTGCATAACGATTCTGGTTCTCTATGAGTAAGTTGATCTATTTCTACACCGATGGTTTCATTAAAGATCAAATATTTTATCGGTTTATGACCCTAGGTAACTTATCTATATGCTCAATTAGAGTCTAATAACCTACTGCAGGGAATGGGTTAACAAGGCAGTTGCGGCTTTCTCACTGTGGCTGGTTGTGAAGATGCTTCAGGCAAGGAAAAGGAGGAGCCGACATTGGCAAGACGAGATTGTGGTCTGTACAGCTTCTGAGCAAAGTACGATGGAGAGTATAGTTTCTGCCCAGAAAGGGCTACAGACTGTCCACGCGGTAGTCCAGGCAGCAAACATTGCACTACTAAAGCTGTGGTCGATATTCGTCTCGCTGGCTCCTAAGGTACTAACCATTATGTGAAGCTATTGTTTTTTCTGTTTGGCGCAAAAGGATGTTTCCTTAAGTCGTTCTATGGAGCTCTGTAAAGCCTAAAAGTAAATCACTTCTCGAATTGCTTCTTCCGAAAACATCGACTTGAATGAATCAAAACAAAAACCAGTGTGGAGTACGATTGCATTCAGTAATTCCTCTTTACATCCCGATTTTTCGATGCTAAGAGATGGGACTTTCTTGTCCGGTGACTCAGCATGCGGATGCAGTGATGGTGGCACTGAGTGTATCAGCGATGGTATTGGCAGTGATTCCCCTCAAATACATCCTCATGGGTGTCACTGTCTATTCTTTCGCTATGAACTCAAGGATGGGGAAGCACATAGAGAGTGACCGAGGCAACCGGCGGCTCAAGGAGTGGTGGGATTCGATACCAGTGGTTCCCGTTCGAGTAGTGGACAAGGCCGAGAACTGTCCAAAGAAGTAGTCTGCCGGTAGTCAGACTATAATTACTCACGTCATAAGGCCGAAATTGCCGCCAAAGTACTCTGGCTTGGAGAGATCATTTCATATCTTTTTATGTCATTTCTTCGGCATGTGATTGTATATTATGGTAGTTTTTCCCTGTATCAGATCTATCTGTACGGAGACCCATTTTTTCGGCACCGTGGAGTATCTTATCTTGTACGTTAAGTTAGTTTTCCGACTATGCCGTATATAATGATATATGTGAATTATATACGTGATGTAGTCGCACTTCTGTTTCCGGTTGATTGATGAGCAAGAAAATGAGAAACAAGCAACTGCATCGATTTAGCTGTAATGATATATATTCATCAAGCGATTCGTTTCATTTGCTAAGTATAGACATAATTATAAGAAATAGAAATACTGATTAATGAATAAGAGACATATTATCTTGGCCAAGAAAGAATAAGAGAGAAAATATTTTGCAAAATTATGAAATTTATACCGTACACTCTTAAGTCCCTACTCATTATTTATATGAATACGAGGAAGATTGCTATCTTCGAGTATCGCTGGCTTGTCTGCTTATTAGTTATCAGTAACTTGAGCTCACTAATTCGCTGGATGAGAGGAAGGTGATGTCTGTGTGGACTTATTTTTAAGTTTTAAAATTTTGAACATTTAACTTGCACTCAATAGAATAAGTTTTTAAGTGAGTAAGATTTGAATTGAGTTGTAATGATTGTATTATTGAATTATAAGAAAAAATAGTGAATAGTTAAGAGAAAGTAACGATTGAGTTGTTGAATTGTTGAAAAAGTAATGAATAATTAAGAGAATTTAATATTAAAAATTGAATTGAGTATAATGAATTTGTAAATGGGTTTATATATGGGGCCCACCTTTTTGAAATTGGAAGAGTTGATTTTTGTTGTATAGTGAGTAGAGTTAAAGTTGGAGTTAAAATTTTAAAATCAGATTGCAAAACCAAACGGAAAGTTATTTGATGGAGTAAAACTAAAAGTGCTAAAAATTTGAAGTAATTTGAAATAGTGTTTTATATTATTGCCCCATACTTTATCTTCATTTGTGCCAATGTTTTGATATTTTCATTATTTTCAGAAATTAAAAAGCAAACAATTTTTTGAAATTTAAAAGAAAATTAATTGAGATCGGAGAGGGAGGTGCCGCCATCGCCTGCTATCACCACCATAGAAGAGGTTGCAGGTGAGCACAAAGGTTATCGGTGACCTCGTGTGAATTCCCCTCGAAAAGAGGGGGTGGAAATCAAAGCAATGAGGGCAACGTCGCCAGCTCCAATTGCCACAGAGGGGGTTGCCAGCGAATTGCCAAAGAGGATATTGCTCGACGAGTATATGCCTCATCGGCAACCTCCTTTGCGCTGATGGAACCCCACCACATTTCATCCGCTCAAATGGGACCTAATTGCAAGTAAAAAAAATGTTTAGGGGCACTTCTGTATTTTCATTGAAAGTGCCTTCTTAGCTAAGCGATGAAAAATAAGTAGGTTTTGAGTTATTAAGCATGGCTTTTTGATTTAATCTAATAAGTTAAGTCATATATTCTTTTTATGTTCATAAAATAAGTTTAATTTAATAAGTACTGAAAATTCAATCTAAGCACTTATTTGGTGTTATCAAGCACTATCAAAGTTATCATCGATTTTCCCAAGATAACGAGCACAATGTGAACGCGTATGACAGTGACTTTCAGCACAAGAACCTGTGATCATAATGATCAATAGGTGCCAAATGATCTTCTTATTGAATATGTTTATTGTATGTGCGACATGTCCCACTGGAACCCTTATAATCATTCGAACCTTTATGGATGAACTCGGAAACCCCCAAGTCTTGTTCTTCATGGCTGTGATCTCAAGGTTCAAAACCGTGGTCTGAAGCAACCTTCATTTTGAACGCGTTCTTTGTGTTAGAAATTGAATTGCCTGAAATGCCAAGATCGCACATGCTGATATCGTCGAATTAATTGAGTAATCGGAAGCGTACCTAGATTAATAAACAAGAGATGAGCAAGAGACGGGTATTGTGATCTTCCAAATCAATGCGTTATGACCTGAGTTGTTTCTCTATTTGAGATGGGGTCTCAGAAGAGCGTCTATTTAACGTATGATTCAAGGATCATAACCCTTTAGTTGCATCTAAATGCATGAAATTATTGTAATTTCTAATCCAGCCTATCATAAAATCAAAAAATAGTTTATGATATCTACATATTAGACCTCATACTCTACCGAGATACCATTATGACCCATCACTTTAAACTTTACTAGATTACTTAATCGGGCCAACATCAAAGATAGCATATGATACATAACAGCTAATACATATGTTGGACCACATTGTTGAATAAAATCCAACACTTAGACCTTGAAGTATTAATCCACACTCGTCGAAATCTCGGTCTTATCTACGATTAAATGAAGTAATCTATTGAATAATAAACCTAATTAAATTTATAATCTAATTTCTCAACATGAACATGCCACGTATGTGTGGGAAGGCCATTATAGGACGATACTGTGCAATATATATAAGGCTCCAATGCTGCAGTAGAAATGCCCCGCATCGCCCCTTTTGCCTGCAAAGTTCATGATCTTCTCCCCGTTTGACGAGCTCCCACAGGCAGATATCGTGCTCGAGGAGCTTGCTGACAGCTCGAATAAAGGTGGGGTGAGGCAACCTTGCGGCGCAAGCTTAATTCTGAAGATGATCAATATGTCGGGCTCTTTGGATTCTGCCTTAGAAGTGAAGGAAGCAGAGGAGGTTGATATCACAAAGGCTACCGTTGTTCGTATACTTTGTGTTCCTCGGAAAGTATGAGACAATCCGGAATTTGTCCTTAGAGAGTTGCACTTCCCCTTCGCAGGAGTTGCTAAAACCGCTTAAAGGTGTATTCCCCGGGTTCAAAGACACGCTAACTTGGGAAAGACCCCGGACTACTCTCACCGCGCTCCTCGCATTGGTTCTGATTATCTACGAGTAATTGCATTGCAGGATCTGTTTCTACACCGATATTTCCATTTAAGATCGAACACTTTTATCGGTTCACCACTCTCTAAAGATGTATTCATAAAATTTGAACAGCAATAATTGAGTAGGTGAACAAGGAAGTGGCGGCCTTTTTTGCTGTGGCTGGCTGTGAAGATGCTTGAGGCAAGTGAAAGGACGAGCCAGCACCCGCGAGATGAGATTGTGGTCCGTACAGTTTCCCCGCAGAAAGGGCCACAGACCGTCCTCAAGGTGGTTCAGACAGCGAACATCGTTCTACTGAAGCTGTGGTCGATATTCTCGTCGAGGGCCCCGAAGGTACCCGTTGCCACCTCTAAATTGAAAACTGAAACCAATAATCTGAGGCTGTGGTGTCTGTATTTGGTGCAGAAGTATGTTCCGGTCCATTATAAGTCGTTTTACAAATTGATTCTCGAATTTCAGTCTCCGAAAACACTGTCTCAGCGGATCAAATGGAACCTAGGTTCAGAATGAGATTGCATCGAGTAGCGATTCCCCTTTAGATGCCGATTTTTCGATCCTTAAAGGAGACGGGAATTCTTGTCTTGTGGATCAGCATGCAGACACGGTGACTATGGCGATGAGCGTGACAGCTATTCCACTGACAGTAAGTCCCCTTAAATTCATCCTCATCGCTGTGACTGTATCCTGTTTCGCGATGAAGTCGAGTACCGGTGAGGGGCTCAAAGAATGGCGGCATGCGATACCAGTTGTTGTTCCAGTCCGATTGGTGGATAAGGCCGAGATATGTCCAAAGACATCTGCCAGTGAGCACATCGGTGATGTGAATGCTCCGCCCCCGTAAGGCCGAAAACTGTCCCGAGTCTCTTCTGGCTTGGAAAGGCACATTTCACTTCTTTTCAGCTCGGATTTTCTCCAGCATGTTATTGATAATATATGATGCTTACTTGTTGTGCGTGTGCGTGTGTTTTTTTTTGGCTCTATAGTCTATCTGTATACCGATATATCAATACCAGATGTATCAGTGTGACGATATCGCGGTTCTCCTTCTGTTTGATCGACGAACAAGAAATTGAAACTTGCAACGACATCAATCTAGTAGATATGATAATCATCAATCGAGTCCTTTCATATTGTTAACCATAATATGATGATACTAATTACAGATGACAAATAAATAAATAAATTATTTTTATTACTTAAGAAGAAAAGATGGTACCGTAGCATAGTTTTTCTATAATTATCACCATTTTGACAAAGACGAAAAAAAAAAACTCAACCCAGAATTTTTTTTAAAAAAATAATGCGGAATGAACATGGGGAAAATTGATCAAGAAGATTAGGGCTCAGATCGGAGACAGTGTTCTCAGGCAACCGGAATAAGATACGGCCGGAGGAACCCCGCCATGGCTGCTGCTCGGCCCCCGGAGCCGCCACGCCAAGATACGGACGGTTCTCTGCAATTTTGCCTGACACTTCTGTTTATTGCTCTCATCGTCGTCACAGCCCCGTCAAATCCTACGGTTCCTACCTTCTGATTTCAGTTCTCCGAGCCGGGGGAGCTCATTATGTCTAGTCGCCGTCAACATAGACATATGTATAATAATTATGTTGCGGAGAAGAGATGAATGATGATGATTGATGGGTAGGCGGGTGACGATGCATCGATCGATCGATTAAGAATCATAAAAGGCGCGCGCGCACACACACACAGATGGCGAGGTAACAGGCTTCGCGATCAATCGGAGTGACGACCGCCGGAGCGGAAGCCGGCGTGTCCTCTCCGAGAGCAAAGCGGTCTCCGGATCGGGTAGATCGCGAAGCTACAGCCACTGCCGCCGTCATCGCCGGAGCAATCACAAACCGGACTAGCTGCCCCTTTTATAGGAAAAGTTCATTGGGCTCTGTTCCGGTTTTGCCCTTCATCTCCTAACTGATGTAAACAAAATTATTAGAACTTACATGGCCACGTAGTGTGAAGAAATACCAATTAAATTGTACAAAATAAAAATATTTATGCTAATCACTAGAATAATTATTATAATTATCTTTTATTAAATAATTTTTATTAATTCTTTTTCGTCACGTGAAATATAATCATTTAAAATTTTCTCCTATGTAAAGGTTAGAATGAGGGCATTCCCGTCAGGTAAAGCTTATGCCTAGCTAGTCTGCATCATGGGATTTTGGGGGCAAATGAAGAGCTTTATTTCGTTACAAATATGAAATGATTGAAATAATTCGACACTTAATCTCTTAAATAAGGTTTTGATTCAAGTCTTGTGAGCAAAAAAATTTTATTATTGGAATTTGAGAAAGTTTTACCTCTTAATTAGTCAAATTAACTCAAAGTGAAATAAGCAGGACCCGTTAGATCTTTGGTAATGAGAATGCATATCCAAAAAAGAGTGTTATTTCTTCAAACTACCTTGAAGAATTTTTTTTTTAAAATCGATTAATTACCTAAAAAAGCATGACTTTTATATTTCTTTTCTAAATATAACAAGATGTTTAAAAAATAGTACATAAATATACGATCTTTATTTTTTTCTTAAATATAACATGACCTCCGGAAAGTGGCACAGAAAGGCCTTTTCAAGTTTAGATGTGATTCTAACACGTTAAAAAAGAAGATAGTGTATGAAGGTCGTATTTTTCTGTATTATTTTTCAAAAGTCATGCTATATTTAAAAAAATGTATAAATATCGTGCCTTTTTACACTACTCTCCAATGGTTGTGCTATATTTAGTAAAAAATGTAAAGATCGTGTATTTCTGTATTATTTTTTAAAGAACGTGTTATATTTAGGAAAAAATAAAGATTGTACTTTTCTAAGTGATTAACAAAAAAAAACTCTTTCAATCAATGGAAAAAAAAAATTCTCAATCCAAATGGAGATATTCAAGAGAAGTACAATAGCTCTCATAAGTTTTTTTCCCCTATTCTTTCGTCCAATTCGAAGGCCTCTTTGAAATATGATTTGCAAAAAAAAAAATTAAATTAAATTAACAGTTATGTAATTTCGGTGGGCCTAGGAAATATAGTAAAATCACGGTCTAGAAGTGGTACATACATATATATATATATATGGATGGTCATTCATCATTGAGTTTTGGATGATGTAAATTGAGCTATGGGTCAGATTATGATGCCGGAATCTTTAGCTCACATATACAATAACGATCGCTTCTGAGACCGTGTGGAAATAGTCGAAACCAAGTCAGGAGATGTCCGAAAACGCTACTAATCATGGTATTTTTTTATTATCAGAAAACATACTCAATGAGGGCTTGCTCCCCTTTCTATTAATGTTGGTGTTGATTTTTCCAAAGGAGGATGACGTGCAAGTTTTAAATTGAAGTACTGAAGCAGAACATACATATTAAATTCAAAGTTACCATATATACTGACAAAATTAAAACTTCATACCTCGATAATGAGCATCTTTCATTGATATTCAAATGGATATATCAGTACACTACAAAATCATATATAAAAGAAAATACCAAAGCACTACGCATGAGTTATAAGAGCAGGACACTTGATTGGTTCGTCGGGCAAAATTATAAAGAAAATTAAACTTAAAAAGGCCACAATAAGTAAGAACATTACATTTATAGTAAGCCATCCTTAATCTAGGAATTCCGATCAACCACCTTCCTGCAACAATAAATCACAGAACCAGTGAAAACCAGGAAGGGGGTGCTCAGTCAAGTCCATTAATTCATGGTGAATTTCTATCTCAGTTCAGGAGATAAAGCAAAAAGATGCCTTGCGTTGGTATTCGAGGGCAGCCCACTGCAAATTGCAATTCCTAGACAGTCAAACCAAGTAAACTAAAACTCCTTCGATCAGTTCAAACCAACGACATATAATCAATTTTAATAAACTTAACTAAATAGCCAAATCCCAAGACAATCAAACCAAAGGAACTAGCAGCTAAGCAACTAAAGATCCTTCCATCGGTTCAAACTAGCGACCGTCAAAAGGGGAACCGTCCATGTTTTTATCAATGACAAAGAGGCAAGCCACAAAAATTGATTTGAACAAGAGAAGGAATCGCAATCCCTGTCATGATGGGCGGGATACTGTCGCTGAGAATGCTGGTAAGAAGACCGGAGACAAGAAGCTGCCACAAGAGAGGCAAAAATGGACTGGTAAATGAGCGGGGAAGTGAAGGCTATGACCTGAAGAGGGCACAACAGGTCGGTCATGAACCCGAGACAACCCAAACCTAGCTTGGCCTGATCTGAACCTAGCCCTATCAGAACGACATAGTAGCAGCTTAGCTTCACTGTCAGAACCGAGCGAATCGCCGGAGAGAGGGAGTGAAACCTTCGGGAGGGAACGGGAGGCCGTTGCCATCGGGGTACACCACGCTGCCGAATGGAGAGGAAGAAGGGACGGCCGCTGTCACAGCCCGAAGAGCCCACTCCACCTATCCCACCGGTCTGGCCACCATGGTGAGGTCACGTTGCTCTTTAAGGGGACCACCACCTAAGCCATCAGATCTGAGCCACCTCAGTGAAGAAGACCAACATACGGAGAAGGTCGGACTCAAATCGTCAAGAAGGAAATGGTGACACCTTCACTGCTTCAAAGGTTGGCCATAATTGCATCACTACACCGTTCTTACCCATCCGAAAAAAAAAAAAAAAATGTGTGGAAGGAAGGGGCAATCGTGAAAGCTAAGACCATAGGAGGGTCTTAGCTTCCCAATGGTGAAAGTGGTGGTGCCCGACGGAGGTCGGACGTGTCGGGCAAAGGGTCTAATTGAGGGTTTTCGGTCTATTGCAGGGGGGAAGTTGGGGGGAGAGAGAGAGAGAGAGGGTTATACCTTGCTACATGTTTGCTTACAATCTAAGTTAATTACTAATTAGAGCATATTTGGTTTTTTAAAAAAAAATTAACTGTACTTCACTTATATTTAATTTAACAGCACAATTATTACTTCTTTTTTTTCTTTTTTTTTCAATTTTTTTAACCATTCAATTCAATTTTTAATATTAAATTTTATCAACTATTCATTATTTTTTCCACACATTTTCTTATAATTCAACAACACAATCATTAAAAACCAATTAAAACTAAAATTCAACTCTACTCAACTCTAAAATCAAACACAACCTCAATCATAGTTGATATTAGTATTACTATATATGAGTAGGCTTCTCAGTTAGATCTACTATTCAATAATCCAACTTGAGCTTTTTCACATTCCCCGTAAAAACCGATTGTTAGACAAAGAAATATGTCCCTTAATTTTCTTCTCCTTTGATAATTGGTTCTATATATATCTTTATCTCTTTTTCACTACGTCTACATGTTCTTTCTCACTATGTCCCTTAATTCTCTTCCCTTGAGAATTCAATTCAATATCCGTTCTTTCTCCATTCCCTCATTACCATGCAATTAGGAATGTGCTTGAAAATGTTTTGAAGCGATCGACTAAAGCACAAGGAACTTGAAATATGCAATATTTGAAGAACAATTTTAAATTTTTCTAATTATTTTTAGTTTTAATTTTACTTTTGTTCTGCCTCTTTTCCGCACGGACCTCCTACTGGCACACACGCGTGGCAATTAGAGTACCAGCGTGCCAGAAAGTTGTTCCGCCTCTTTTCCACACGGACCTCCTTCTAGCACACGCGCGTGGCGGTTAGAGTGCCAAGGCGCTATCCTAAGGAATTGTAGTGGCGAAACCACCAGTCGATCTCATTGGTCTAGTGCGTAGAGCCTCGGTCTCTAAAGTCCGAAGGACTAGTCGGCGGTTGGGTTTCCTAGAAGATGTGCTAGTCCGGCGTGTGATGGTTGGATGGATGATGTCACGGCCACGAGAGAAAGTCCGCTTTGGTTCTCCCAACGTGCTCGTGATGTCACGGCCACGAGAGAAAGTTGGCCTCGAAGCTATCCGCTCACGGTTGAAGGAGACCCATGAGATAGTGGGTGTTTCGGCTACGGAAGCCGAGAGGATTGAGCTATAGGCTAGAACCTTAGCTCGATGGATGCCTTGACTCGGAAGCCAAGACTAGATGTGGTATCCGATGGATTGGTAATAGGGTGACCCTGGAAGGTCAATAGGGTTGCCCCGGGAGGCGGTTTAGTGCATGGAAGGTAAAGAGTGCATGTAATTTAGATATGTAAGGTGTAAGTGCAATAAAGGTAAAGATAGGAAAAATAATATGACTAGTTGATTAATGTACTGAGGGGTATTACAATAAAGAAACTCAACTTATATAGGCTAAGCATGAGTGTCGCCCAAGGCAACAAAAACGGGGAAATAAACGATTAACCCAGGTAATTAGCTAACCTAAGGACTATGGGAGAAATAATTCGCTTATTCGGAAAATGTTATTGATCTAAATAGAATAACGAAATATAAATAAAATGAAAATCCACCTACAGGTGAATATCTTACGAAACAAGGTCCAAGAAATCGTCCATGTATATCGATAACCTCTTTCCTTTGCTGCCATGTATATTCTCCACCCAATTTGGCATCTTCTAGTCGACCAAAATGGAATATATCTTTCTTCATTTATCCAATTATGCAATCTTCTATTTCCTCCGGGGATCTTTGCACGTAAGGAAATGAAAGCCACCAAATATGGACGAATATGGCTTTAGCCTTGAAATAATCCACAACCGCAGCCCGCAATGCCAACCGTCATGTGATTGTCCAAAACAGGTGTTACCACGGTTTTGGTCGAGTTTCATCGATAATTCGATCATGGGCCGCGTCCATGGATTCTCGTGGGCTTTATTCGATCCATTTTCTTTTCGCGAAGTGCATAAAATTGGTGTAAGCAACTTCAAAATATTCCATTATCGTTTTAGCTTTTAAATAATACGTTAATAAGAATATGATATAAAATTATTTGTATCCATTATCTCTAGGGTCTTAGACCCATCACTGAATTTATTTCTTTTCTATAACCAAATCTAGACTGATATATTGGATTTTATAGTACTCAAAGACAATTACAAGGACATTAGCGTGATTCATTTTTTTATCACGAACCTTTCCATAAATTTTTTGAATTTGTCGGATGTTGTAGCAATTCTTTTTTTTTCCTTTTTTTTTATTCATTTAAGATGCACATATATAGTTGTGTTCACGCTAAAATCGCACAACCATCTAGCAATACACGGAGGATTCAGGCGTGCTAGGAAGCCGTTGCAAGATATGTGACCTGCCACTAGCTGGCCCTACCGACTCAAAGTGTGTACCATGGCCCTAGAAAGTCCGCGGGATTAATTGGCGGTTAGTTCAAATCCAAGTAATTATTCGCGCCTCAAATGATAATACAGCTCAGGGATTTAGCCGTTTGAATTCTTCACCAAATTTTCTACTTGAACATGAACCTAAGTTCGAAGTCGATCAAGCGGTTATGGAGCCAGCTCAATAGAATTCGACCAACAAACTTAGCCTTGGGAACCGAGCCTAAGATGGGTTAAGCTCACTCGAACAAGTGAACCCAAACTTGAAACAAACCTTGGATGGTGATGCCGAAGGGTGATAGATCCTCGTCTTGATGCCTGGAAGCTCCAAAAACGACGGTGGTTTTGATTCACTAGGAATTGGTTGAAGGTAAACGGTAGGGGAATTGAAAGTGCAGGTATTGAAAGGTGCGACAAACAAAAGTGCAAGAAAGGTAAAATGCGATAAACGAAAGATATAATGAAAGTATCGGTTTGATTGATTGATGTACGGAATCCAAAAATGAACAAAATGACACGTACATATAGGCGTTTACAATGAAAACCTAGAGAATATATTGGAATCGGATACGCCATAATATACAATATCAGAATAAAATTCAAATAGAAAATTTATTCCTAACCTACCTAAAGATAAAATGAGAAAATATATCAGAGATTTATCCGACTTATATATCCGAGATTACACAAGATGTTGCCCCCTTCTTCTTCAAGTAGAATTCGGCTGCCAAAAATAAATTCTTCATAGCCTCTGTAGTGTACGTGCACTTCCATGCATATGCATATATGTGTATATATTCCTTGGGGGCTTAATTTACTGGGCTTACCAGAATAGGCCTCTCCGCTTCCTTTTCTAGGCTTGATTTCAAGCCATTAGGCTTCAGGAATCGGGCTTGGTCTTCCAACAAGCTGGCTTTATCTTTAGAGGCTTTGACTGGTTCGACCTGAATCAATATCCACAGCCTACTTCCTCCAAATCTGACCCGAAATTCCTCTGAGACTCGGGAAAAATTATCAAATTGTCACTCACACATCACGGCTCGGCTATTTTCACTAATTATGAAAAATAGGTGTAAAAAAAGTTGTTTATATAGAGGAAGGGGAACTCCTTCGTGCATATATCTTACAAATAGGCATTTACTAACGACACTGAATCTCGTGAAAGTAACTAATAACTGTTAACAAACTGGCGCACAGAGCGCTATCATCCCGATCCAAATTTCCCAAAATGACATTGCACGTAAAATGACTATGGAAACTTTCTTAGAGCACAGTAGGAGATTGGAAGATAAAGCACTGATACAGCTCATTGTTGATAAAGCAAAACATAAGACAACATGCCTGCGCAACCTTAGTGTTGAATTTCCTAACTCAAGCCTTGCTCTACTTTTATTTGCCTTGGACCCTTTTTTGAAGTTTTAATGAATTGCAAAACAAAAAGAAAAGGGTCAAAATGCTACTAACTCAAACTTCAGGGTGCAAAATTGATGTTTTACATAACTGATGATTCGTTACTTCCACTCTCTCACTGGCACTGGCGCTAGCGCCATCCCCACTCAATCTCTCCTGAACAGGTAACAACATAACTTCGGTACAAAACCCCAGCCCCTCCCTAAAACCCTAATTTACTCACTGCCATGTCCGATCCTCCTCCCCCTCCCGATCAAGCCGGCTCCCTCCGGGCCCAGATCCTCCGGTCCGTCACCCCCGACCTCCACTCCTCCGTCTCCAACCTCCACTCCTCCTCCCGCACCCTCCCCTTCGACCGCGACTTCCATTTTTACTACAATTTCGACGAGTTCCGGTCACCGATCCGCGGCATCGACCGCAACTCCCAGCTCCTCCTCAGCTCCATTGGCTCCTCGGCCGGCCAGTTGATGTCCCGGCCCCTCGGCGCGCTCCCCGAGGAGCTCGACGACGGCTACGACTGGCTTGTCAACCTCAATGACGAGGCCCTCGAGAGGTTCGACGCGTCCGTGGATGAGTTCAAGAGGGTGAGGAAGACGGAGGAGGATAGCGGGAAGCGGATCATGGACCCCGGGGACGGGTTCCAGGTTGTGTCCGGGAAGAAGAAGAAGAACAAGGGGGCGGCAGCGGCGGGGAGCGACGCTGCAGGCGAGGCGTCGAGCGTGCAGGTAGCGGCTTTGAGGGACAAGAAAGTCAGCGGCGCCGTGAGATCAAAGGTTCCGTTCCATATACCGACGGTGAAGAAGCCGCAGGACGAGTACAACATCTTGGTGAATAACTCGAACCAGCCCTTTCAGCACGTGTGGCTGCAGAAGAGCGAGGGTGGTGAAAGGTTTGTTCATCCACTGGTGAGTTTCGCTTTATTGAATTCCTTATGACATTCGAATTTCAGTTCTCGCATGCAAATTGTGATTGAAGAGCTGCAAAGGTTTGCTGATGCTTACTCTCTCTCCATCGCTCTGTTCTTTCTCGCTGTCAATCACAGGAGAAGCTCTCTGTGTTGGACTTTGTTGATAAAAATGCTGGCGACATCGTGCCTCAGAAGCCACTTCCGCTGGAGGAAACTCCATATAAGATGGTCATAGATGTCAAGGATCTCAAAGCATTGGCGACGAAATTGCGTGCAGTTAATGAGTTTGCAGTAAGAGACTTCACCAGGGGTACCCTTTTACTGGGTGATCCGTGTCTGCTGCTTTGGAAGTGACAATCTTCTTGTATATTGATGTTTACTGGGCAAAACATCTTTGTTTTGGGATTAGATTGACTCAAACAGGATATGAAGCTCAGGAAAATTTGATCTTTTCTTTCCCATTGTTTGTTTTCCTTGTGATTAGGACATCTTTTATCTATCGCCACAAAACCAAGGGAAAGAGGAACTCATATTAGTTTTAGATGTTGTTCTGTTTCTACCATTTTAGTGAATTTGGTTTCTAAGGTGCAGTTGCACTAACAGCCTGGGAGGATTCGCAGGCATGTGGTTTTACTTGTGATCGGAGCCTCCTTTCACATGGAACATTTGCTTCAGCATTTCCATATTCGATTTGTACAGGTTGATTTAGAGCCTCTTTTCTAATTGTAGGTTGACTTGGAACATAATCAATATCGCTCTTTTCAAGGGATGACTTGCTTGATGCAAATCTCAACCAGAAGTGAGGATTTTGTGGTGGATACTTTCAAGCTGCGGATTCATATTGGACCATATTTGCGGGAGGTTTTCAAGGATCCTGCCAAGAAAAAGGTTGATATGTGCCTCGTGCCCATTTATTTCTTTTAGGAGATTTTCTTGTCTGTATAATAATATATAGTAAATTAGGTAATGCATGGAGCAGATCGCGATATCGTGTGGCTTCAGCGGGACTTCGGGATATATGTGTGCAACCTGTTCGATACTGGACAGGTAATATGTCCGCTCTTCTGACTTTGATTATCCTGCCCCTTTTAGCTTGTTGGTCATATATCAGGCTTTCAGAAACTGGATTTCTTGAATGGACAATATTGTTGCAATATGATCAAGCAAGCTATCAGTGTTATGTGTTTTTCCATTCATGAATTTATAGTTTGTTTGTGGATATGGACTGAATTGTAGATCTGATTAAAACCATTATTTACGTCACTGGGTTATAAGTTATTTACATTTTGTCTAGATGATGCTGCAAAGAAATAATCTCCTTCTCCAAGTTTATGCAGATTTGATACTCTGTTTTGGCTAGAAATATTTTCTTTATGGGTGCTTAGATGTTTTTCTTTGTGGGTGCTTGGTTTGTTGTTTCTTATATGTAGTTGGAGAGGGTGATCTCAAGCTAACTGCCACTTTTGAACCTTGGCTTTTTCATGCATTCGCTTTCTCAAAAGTGTACTGTTGATTTCTTCATCTACAGGCATCCAGGGTGCTGAAGTTGGAGAGAAATAGTTTGGAGTTTCTCCTGCATCATTATTGTGGAGTTGCTGCAAACAAAGAGTGAGTTTACAAAATACTATTGTGATCTCATGTTTTCTTATCTTTGATTTCGGAGGTTTGCAACCATACAAACGATAGTGAAGTTGACTGCTTTAACCCTTGCAGATACCAGAATGCGGATTGGAGATTACGTCCTCTTCCTGAGGAAATGCTGAGGTAATATGGATTGGGAAGCATTGAATTGTCATTTCATTTTATTTTATTTTTGTATGCTATAATTTTCATCTGCTTACTTCTTCTATGTGACCGTATATTTTGTGTAAGACCCCTCTATGATTTCATAATCCCCAAAGAATGATCTTAAAGTTAGATAGAAAGTATAATTTATATATTCAAGTTACATTTATCCAACAAGGAAACAGGCGATAGTTGATTTCATTTGGAAAGTAAATCTATAGATGCCGTCATGAATAGAAAGATTTTGTTTTAACTTTTGTTTTGGTTTTGAATCTTCCAATTTTATTTTTCAGCTATATTTGAACTTATTGCCTGGACTCCTAAATTTTGCATATTGTACTGTGTTCTAATAAGTAGTCTCTCTCTCTCTATAGGTATGCGAGGGAGGATACACACTACCTTTTGTACATCTACGATCTAATGAGACTTGAGTTGCACAAAATCTCTGAAAATTCAGATACAGCTTTGGTTGAGGTAATGTTCTTTTGGAAGCTGAGCATCTGACTGCCATTGAATCTGCGGAGAGTCTAATTTAGTTCTGATTTTGGCTAGTAAAGCTGACGTGCAAGAAAGCTTTTTAAATTTATGAAGGTGGTTCTAGCAAAGTCGCAATAAATAAATTTGCTTATACAGCTCTCTTTAGCCCTATGTCTCTTATCCCTAGGAGGTCTTCCTCCACTAGCAGGTTTTTTCGAAAACTCCATTTATTCTGGTGTGGATGGCAGGTAGGCCTATACTTCTTGGTTTCAACGAGACTCCTTACGAGCATTGTTTCTATCGACTATTATCTAAAAATAATCATGTTATTAATGACTGGACGAAACCAAGAAATAACACCTCATGTGCAAAATCCCCTGTAAGATTTTTTATTTAATAAAAATTAAAAATTAATACGGGCGGAAGTTTTTCCTACATAAATACTTAAGAACTTTTGCACCTTGGAGCCTTCTCAGGAGTTTTTCCTTGCCATCAACAGCTTTTCAATGAATAACTGAAGTGGCAAATCTTGGCAGTTTCTCCTTGTTTCTGCTTTTACACACAAACAAGGTTAATCTGGAGCATATTTGCAATTGAAGTTTAATTCATACGAAGTTAAGTCATCAACCCTTTTATGCAGAAGAGTCGTAAAAAGAAAAAAAAAAAAAGAGGATGTATTTATTCTAGATAATATAAACAATATAGGCATTGTTGGAGGAGTTAAATGTGATTTATTATGCTGAGCCAAAAATATCACGCTTCATGGGTTTAATATATTGATTGAAACTTCATAGTAATTGGCAGGTCTACCAACGTAGCGCCGATATATGCATGCAGCTGTATGAGAAGGAGCTCTTGATGGAAACTTCATACCTTCATATTTATGGGTTTGTTGCTATATATCGCTATTTAAAATTTGCTGCCAAGATATGTTCATTAATTACCTCGAACATGGTTAGCTTTAAATGTTGTCCCATTTTATGTCCTTTAAATTTTTGCCACCTTCTTTCCATTTAGCTTTCATGAGTATGATCCCTAATTTCTGGTACTGCTGATTCAGGTTGCAGGGAGCTGACTTCAATGCTCAGCAGCTTGCAGTTGTTGCAGTATGTTGATCTCCTTGCTCTCCTCTTCATTGCACTTCCTCTTTATTTTCAAACTGTCAATATGTATCAAAAGCTTCAATAGTGTAAATTTCATATGCTAAACTCTCGTGCTACTTAAGGATACTTGCAGGCTTTCTGTTCTGTAACTCATGTCAAACATCTTTTAGATTTCCTTATTAGCTCTTTAGAAGTCAGTGTTAATATATTAGACTTTTGTATGCATGCATCTATAATCATTAAGATAGTATGTTTAGAAATATTGATGATTTGGCATGGTTTTCTGTCTTTTTTCCTCTAGCAACTCATTTGAGTTTTATATTTGTAGGGTCTCTATGAATGGCGAGATGTTGTTGCTCGTGCTGAGGACGAAAGCACTGGTTATATCTTGCCTAATAGAACTCTTCTGGAAATTGGTATGCAATGTTGTACAAATTCTTATTTGATTATATTTTCATCATGTTACATTATCGTGAATACCTTGTAAGCTTGTACTAACCTCTTCTTTCGTCCGTGGTTTCTGCTGGAAAAGCCAAGCACATGCCTGTCACTACTGGCAAATTACGCCGAATAATCAAATCAAAGCACTCTTTCATCGAGCGGAATCTGGCTTCTGCTGTCAACATAGTTAGGCATGCTATACAGAATGCATCTGCTTTCGAAGCCGTGGTAGAGCAGCTCAAGGAAGCTCGGGTGGAAACAATTGTGAGTTACAGATGTGTAGTTTGATTTTCTTGACGTGCTTTAGCATGGGTTGATGATTACCTTCATTAAAGTTTTTACAATTTTTTTCATCCAATGTATCATGATTCTTTTCATTATTTGGTCAGGTTCCAGTAGAAATTCAACCGACTGATGAAGGAACATTATCTCCTGAAGCTGATGCTTCCCCAAAATTAGCCACGGAAAATGCTGTTACCGAGAATACATCAACTTCCTCGTCTATGGGGGAGGATACTTTGGAGCTTGAAGCTGGTAATACCACAACAGTAATTTCTGAGGATCCTGTCAAAGGGGAGACAAAGACTCCACGCAACAGTATTGTTTCAAGTTCTCACGTGAAGAACCCCCCAAATAATGGACAAAGTAGAGATATTGATGCCAATATAAGGATCCCGAGTTCTGCAACTGCCGTATGTCATCTATTCCTTCTGAGATATGATAATTTGGCTTTTTTCCCTCTCGCCGGACCTCCCTGAGACTGATTATTGTTTCTTCAGAATTCTAGTGCGACTGTTCCGGTGCTGAAGAAGCCAACCCGTGCTTTCGGGGCATTGCTCGGGAACTCAGGCCCGAAGAGAAAAGCCGACATGGCAAAAAAGGTTAAATGCTTTTCCCTGTTTGCATTCTACTCTTCTGGTGGTTCTGCAATAATTTGGGGATCTCAAGTATTTCTGTTGTTTATGGATAAGATGAGCAATGTGATATGACTTGCAGGATGAGGGAGAAAAGAAGCTGGAGCAGATTCGGTCCTCAGTGAACCTTCCATTCCACTCGTTTTCGGGGAAAACCAGCAACGAGCCAATTGAAGATCGTAAGGAAGAGCCTGCTAGAACTTTGGAAGCTTATCATGCTGAAGAAACTTCCACCGTGCAATTATCTACCTCTGATGCTGCTGACGTTATAGTCCTTGAAGATGACTCTGGCGAGGAGGGGCCTGCTGTGAAGAGCTCAGAGAGCGCCAAAGAGTTGGATGGCCAAGTCTCGGTGAGCTCAGGCATGGAAAGAGACGAGGAGGATGAGCCAACGTCCCTCTCTGAGCTGTCCTCGAGCTTCCAGAAGTGCCTGGACTCGATCGGCCAAGATGGCAAGAACAGCTGGAAAGTCGAGAAAAGTAAGACCATACAGGTGAAGCCGTTTGATTACGAGGCTGCAAGGAGACAGGTGAGGTTCGGAGAGGACGACGGAAAAGGGAAGCCAGTGACCGACAGTGGCAAGGACAAGAGTCCAAAGGTCGTGAAGGGTTCAGGGGGGAAGAAGAGTGGGTCGAGCGAAGGTCAAGTCCAGGGGAGCGATGGGGCTAAGGAGTTCGGGCCAGGGAAACGGCGGCAAGCATTTCCTGCTTCAGGCAATCGTAGCGGAACGTTTCGCTGAGTGATGATGCAGGCGGGAAGATGCGAATTCTTTTGTACTCCGAGAAAGACCTGTAGAAAAACGACGAATTGGCAATCGAAAAAAGAAAATTAGGAAGTTATTTATGAATGAATAGTGGCAGCCGCTTCAGTCTACGTACGGGCATAGGCCATGGCCACTTACGGTGACCCAAAGGTTCCGTGCCCCACAGACGACTCCTAACCTTGAAAATTTGGATGTTAATTTTTACTAATTTACCAAATGGAAAAAAGTGTACTCGTTAATTAAAAGTTTAACAGCAAAAACTCGAACGTTCATAACCATGGGGTTACGGATTTGGCAAATTGAGCTATCATTGAGCTAAATCAGTGACGTAATAGAAGGGTGGATGCCATCATAATAGATGAGAATATAAATACTTTCGGGGAAAAAAAAGAAAGCCATAAATGAAATACCTTTGGGAAGTATATATTTTGACTACTTTAGTTTTGATTATATGTTTAGAGCATCTTAGATAGTCTTTTTTTTTTAAAAAAAATAATCTGGGAAAACTATAAATAAACTACTTTTGTTGAATCTTAAATAATCTTATATCTTAATAACGTAAGAAATAAAAGTTAACGATGTTGTTACTCTTTAATATTATAAAGGTCGAGGGTTTTCATTGCCTCATATCACATTTAACTAATTACAAACACATAATTCAGAATTTTTTTTAAAATAAATTATTAATATTCACGACCTCACTCACCGACTTTCTTCTCCGTTATTTTCTCCCTATCCTCCCCTCACAATTCTAGCTTCTATCGCTCTCGCATTTTACAGGTATATTCGTATGTAAACTTTGAAGGTTAATTACAAACACATAATTCATAATTTTTTTTAAAAAAATTATCAATATTCACGATCTCACTCACCGACTCTCCTCTCCGTTATTTTCTCTCTATCCTCCCCTCACAATTCTAGCTTCTACCGCTCTCGCATTTTAAGTGTATATTCGTATGTAAATTTTCAAGCTTCAAACCTTCATATTTAAGAAAGCTGTATGCTCAATTTACACAAGACTACCAACATTATTTTATATCAAAAACAAAAAGACGTACTTTTTCGGTAGGACAAAATAAAAGGTATTTTAGAATACCTCATATCATCTTCCTCATCTCCTCATCTCCACCATACTCGAACCTCTGACCAGAGGGCCAAAGATAGAATGGCTCACCAACAGGCCAAGAGCGAGCTGGTAAAACCTCAGCCTAGGTTTAAGTACAAATTGGTCCTTTACAGTATGGGCTTGCGTACCGAATTGTAAGTTTATTTTTTGGGTCAAACCCGTCTCATTTCGGCCCATCGCACTCTTTCTTTTTCTTTTTTTTGCGGACTCTGATATCCGGCGAACTATTCCAGTTTTAGGTGGCTCATTTCATTAAGAGGTAAAACTCTCTTAATCATGCATTTTCTGTGTCCAAGAAATTTAAAACTAAGATTTTGTTTAAACATAACAAATACTAAACCATTTGAAACCAACATGGGTTGGTATATGCATTTGTTATTTTGAGTGTCAAGTTGCCTCTTACATTTGTCCCGAGCAAAATTCTATCGAGATCTGTACATATAATAAGGTGGAGCTATACTGAACCCGATCAAATGATTTCAGAATGCTCGAACTATTGAATGAAATTCTCTTGGACTATATATATTTTCTAATTTTATAATAATTAAAATTTTTCAAAGATATTCTATGATCCCAACAAAAAAGAATATTTCTATATTTTCTGTTAAAATATTATTAGTTAAAAAATATTTAATAAATCAAGAATTTCCAATTTTTAATATTGTTATAAATTACCAAGTTTTATCTCGTACAAAACACAGACTCCATGACTATATAAGAATAATTTGACAACTATTCGAGTTATTAGAACTTATCCTCATATATATTATACTTTACTTTATGCTTTCTTATTCTGCATAGTGAAAAAATCACTAAAGAATCTATATATTATATAATTTAGACTCATTATATGAGAGTTCACGAAAAATCTCCGTTTGATTGATGAGGAGCCCCCATTCATAATCCTCAACTCTTGGGTGGTCGACCATTCGTTTCCCGTGTGTATTGATATATATAGATTTCTTGACATTTTCATAATTAATTTTTTCAAATTTCCACAATATATTTATGTACTAGAAATTTTCAGAATGATTATTGATTTCAAATTTCTTATTAGAAAATTATAAATATAACAATATTAATATAAAATAAAAACCACAAAAGGTCTGCGCAACGCAAGTTTGAGGATTAGTTTTTTGTGTTTTTGTGTCTTTCTTTTTCAAATTAACTCCTATCTAAGGATTTTTTTGTTTTTTCACCAATTAATTTTTACCCGACAATGGACCCGCAATGACGTGGCATGGTGTCATTGGGTGGTTCGCGTGGCCTGCAACGTCACCGTCCAAATGGCTCGGTGGAAGCTCAAGCCATTCTTTCACTTCGGCATTTCATTTTCCAATTTCCCCCGCGGCAAAAATCCTCAGCTCTTCACAGAGAGAGAAAAACGAAGAAAAGGAAGAACGCAAGGAATTCCGATCGATTGCCGGAGAGCGAACGTTGAATAGGCGACGGATCCGTTTCGATGGCGACGGTAATTGACGGGCCGGGCGGCGGAGGGACTCTGTCGGAGCTCTACCAGAGCGCGAAGAGAGTTCTGCTCAGGGCCAGGGACGGGATTGAGCGGCTCGAGAGGCTCGAGAGCTCCACGGCCGGCGGAGGATTGGACTCGCCGGAGCTGTCGAACTCGATCAAGAGGGATATCTCTCAGATCCAGTCGCTATGCATCGAGATGGACCGCCTCTGGCGCTCCATCGCCGCCAAGTCCCAGCGCGATCTCTGGAAGAGGTACCGCTCTCATCATTTAGGACAGTGGATGCATTCGTATCTGGTGATTTTGGATTTAGTCAGAAGCAGGACTTAAACTAGAGGTCCCGTGAGCTTGAAATTGGCCATCGGTATTCACCTCGGGGATTCCTCCATCTTCCATTTCCTGATCTTGTTAGCATTAGTTCATAGCTATGGCTCGGGATCGCTATTCGCTGATGTATGCTTTAGGTTAGGGAATAATTGTTTGGATTTCAAGTCCCATAGTCTGATCTTGCTGAACTAACACAGACATAAGTTCATCTCTGTGGTTTGCAATCGTGATTAGCTTGGCTTCATGTAACATATTAGAGAATAATTGGTATGGAATTTAGCTTATTATCCTCCTGGACGCAAGTTTGGACGAAGATCTGATGAGCTAGATATTGCCTCTGATGTGGTTACGTTGGTCTTCTTTCTCAGGCAGCTTCTTACAGTATTGTCAATAATTGCTATTTCTATGCTGCTCAATTCATGTTGAACTACGACACTGATCTCCTTGTGTACATACTGCACGATATGCATCACTGAGAACTTATTCTAATTGATGAATTATTTAAAAAGACATTGAAGCCAAAGAAATCGATGCATCAAATAAAACTTGCATTATATATGAGAAGTAAAGGATGTACTTTTAACGTACTATAACAAAACTAGATAAGAAACTTCTAATCGACTAATGAAATGAAATTGTCATTGTCTGATTAAATTGTTTGATGGTAATAAAATTAATGGAACTAAGCAGAGATACAATGTAATTGCGCTAGAGTAGGCTAATTTTTTGCCAACATACTAGCGGCACAATTTTGTCATTTTAATTGTCTGTTTTCTGTGGCTGGAACACCAGCTTTTCCTACTTCTTGCCTTGACTAGTTTAAGGAGTGTTTCCCACCGCTTAAATTATTCTGGAGAGCCCATCTCTCATATGAACTATAGTATTAATGCCTCTAGTTCCGGATTTATCTTTGTATGTTATTGGTTGCAAGTGGGGTGATGTTGAGCTTCTGCTGAACTATGCATGTGCCATTGTAATACAGGAAGGTGGAACAGGTAGCTGAAGAGGCAGAGTCCTTGAGAGAAGGTCTTGATAGGTACTTCTCAAGAAATCAAAAGAGAATGATGGAAGCGAAAGAGAGGGCAGAGCTGCTTGGGAGAGCTGTATGTTATCGTCTATTTAAAAATAAACATATATTAACAATATCGATGTTCGACATAAAAAATTCTTATAGTTCACGATCTGAAGCTTCTAATGCACGTTGCAGAATGGGGAGAATGATCATGTTTTGAGGATTTTCGACGACGAAGCTCAGGCAATGCAGTCTGCTCGTAATTCATCCCGGATGCTTGAAGAGTCTCTTCAAACTGGAGTAGCTATACTCTCAAAATATTCTGAGCAAAGGGAACGTTTGAAGGTATTCACTAACTGGCACTTAGCATCTTTATGTGGATATCCCGAATTCATATTTCAAAATCCCACTTACCAAATAATCTAGAGCATAAGTGGGATGTTAGTCCAATATCTTATCCTCTTATTTGAAACCTCAATCCTTTAACACGCCCAACCAGTGAAGAATTCAACAGAAAATCATATGCTGATTCATGAAGTTTTCAAGGTGATGTATTAAGTCGAAACAGAAAAAATAGGAATCTTTCTATTTGCCATATTGGTCCAGAGGTTCTCATATGAAGCAGCAGCATGGTTCCTTTATGAGCTTTCATGTTCCCTTCTTAGTACTCAGTATACGAGGATCATGAAGAATCCGGACTGAATTCCTGAATTCTCTTTTTCTTCACCTCCCCTACATTTCCTGTTTCAGTCATAATTTTATCCACTTCCTCTGAGCATGTAATTGCCATCGTTGTTTGTGTTCTTATCAAAGCACTCTTATTAAGAGCATTGATTCCGAAGATAGCAAAAATTAGTTTTGGCTAATTTTTGCCTGGGAGGGATACGTGACAAGCCCAGCATTCATGTCATTGTTGTATAACTGATGAGGACTTCCTTTTTATGTGTCGGTTCAGAAAGTACAACGCAAAGCACTGGACGTTCTCAACACGGTGGGGCTCTCCAACTCTGTGTTGAAGCTCATCGAGAGGCGCCACCGGGTCGATGTATGGATCAAATATGCAGGCATGATAGTGACAGTCATCATCTTGTTTGCCTTTTGGAGGTGGACGAGATGAGTCGCAGTGACTTCAGAGGCCACATTGAACATCTCACTCTCCTTAAATCGATCTGATGTGTATGGTTCCCTGGTAGAGCAGTCATCTGAAATGTAGATAAGCAACTTTTTGTGGCGAACATCTGGTGGGGGAAAAATCGAATGCCAGGAGATGTTGAGGTGATTCATTTGAATGTTCCTCTATGCAAGCTCATTCGGATATTCCTCTGATTGGTTTGGGAGATTTTCATGTGGAAGGAAGTTTAGCTAGAAGTCATATAGTTTCGACTGGTATGTTTCTGCTGTATGACGGTGTGAATCGTTGCATTGTTTAGGATGATGGCTACCTCTATACACATGCGGTCTTAAAATTTGTGCTGAAGTTGCAAAGACCAATATATCAGTTGATGGTGGATTTGAACTCCTGAGCTCCTAGCACGGTCCTTGGTTCCGAATACGATATCTGAAGATAGTGAAGGATGGATTTTCCCGCTTTGTGGTGCCAACGACACGGTTTGAAGTCTGAACCATGTGGTGATGAGCAATTGATGTTTATTAACGGCATATTTTGAGCCCACTGAGCTGCGAGAAGTAGTTTAGACTTCTGGATGCCATCTCTCAGAAGCGTTTCATTAAATATACATTCCGGGAATGTCGTTGAAGTTCGCAATTTGAGTTCTGCTGGTCTCCTCTCGTTCAATATCATTGTTGAAGCTCACTTATTGTTAGATCATGTTTAGAAGGTGAATTTGAGACGGATTAGAATAATAATAATGACAGTAAATAGAGAAATAGTGTACCCTTGCTTTGCATTTGGAGAAAATATCATACGAGACTAACACATATACTGTGGTGTTAAAGTCTCAATTTAGTGTCTATCACGTTATTTAATGGAGTCCAAAACACTTATTTCTTTTATATTTTTCTCAACATTTAATTGGAACTAACACATGCTACCTTGGTACGTGTCTTACCTAATATTTCTCTCGCATTTGTTGCCCATAGAAAGCAACGGACAGGGAGGGGCAGTAACACCAATGACCAACGCTTCGCTTGGTCCCCAATGATCTCGGAGGTCACCTAAATAATGAGGTGCTTTTACGGTCTTTGTAAGGTACTCATTTAATTACTTATAACTCGAAAGCGATAATAAATTTTTCCCTTGATAATGAAAATGATCCGTTATGTTTTTTCTCTCAAATGATCCATTAATTTTGGCATGTATGAATGGAATAGAATGGAACAAAATTGAATAAACATTTCATTCCTTAAGAATAGTTAAAGTAATGTTCATTCCTGCATATCAAGCATGATTTTTTTTTTAATTCTTATATCTAAGAATATTTATAGAATGATATATTGGTTTTAAGTCCAATATTTTAATTATACTCTGCCATATCAAGTTCAACAAAAAAAAAATTCTCTCAATACCATAACATTATTTTTTATAAGATTCTCTCATTTTTATTCTATTTCATTTCAATCTATATATGAGCTTATCTAGGACGGTGGTTGCCAGGGGAAAGGGATTGGGGCCTCGACCGCCCTGTCGCTAGCCTCCTTTCTCTTCTCTCTCTCTCTCTCTCTCTCTGCGCTTTTAACTTTGATCTGAACTAGGACCATTTTGCATAATTTAAAAAAATAGAGGCACCACCGCAATTTTTTCAAAATTGCTTGGTTTGCTGAGCGATTAAGGAGAAACAAAAAAATAGGCTCCCGTTAACCAAATTATTAAGTGCGTTTTTCACTCAACTTAATAAGTTAAGTTGAATCTTTTGCTAAACAAACAAGCTAAATCTAATTAGGTACTAAAAATTTTAATTAAAGCACTTATCCGGTGTTATCAAAAGCTTGAGAAAGAACAATAAGTTTTTCGCATGATAATGAAAATAGTGAAGAGGAAATAGAATAAGGGTGAGAGAGGGATGGCAGAAGTGACATATTCGCCTTATAATTAAGAGATTTTGATTTTAGTTCTTTTTCTTTTTTCCGCTCGTGAAGATAAAACATATATTAAGCATAAAAGGATATTAATGGGCCATATTACATTTCTCCTTCCCTGACAAAAACGGAATGCAGAATGAAAGAGATGGCATTAGGACCATTAATACAATAAAATGAGGCCCAATGGGGACTGTTATGAGCAAAAGTTCTCAACCCGAGTGATAAACAATGCATTCCAAGAGGAGAAGAAAGAAAGATTAACATCAGAGAAAAATAGATGACAGCTCTGGTAGCAAGGCAGAAGCTGGCCACATCAAGGGCTTATTCGGTTTAATTTTACTCATAACAAAACAAAATAGCTCATGCAAAGTTAAAAGGTGAACCCCATACATAACCATTTATATCATTCTTTTTCAAAATTAAAATTTAATTTTAAAATTCTACTTTAAAACCAAACGCAGCACAAGTGTCTTTGGAGTCACCTCCAAGGAGCTGATGTTCAGTCTAAATGGTAACTGTGGAATGTTTGAGAGACGCTAATGATCCGTGCTTCACTATTTATATTTTAATTTCGTTGTACTATATCATAAATCTTTCTTTTAATAATTACTTAGAAAAGATTAAAAAAAATAACGATTCTTGTGCCAACTGATTGTAGAATCTTACTTTTTCCTTTTCATTAAGGGTTTCATTTCTTGTCATCTTTCCTCTTGGGCCCGATTCCTTCTTGGTTGGTGGCATTTCAAGGGACTCCTCGCCTCGACTCTGTAATCCTTAGCTTTTTATTAATAGAACTTAGGGCTTTGGCCTTATAATTCATTAAAAAAAATGGAGGTAAATTTCGACAATATCCCATGTAATTTATAAAATGATCAGCGGTACTCATTCTTTCGAAATTAGTCACACTGCCTCTCTTTTCGCTGATTTCTACTCTTTTTTTTCTTAAATCGGATTTGGTTCAGGTAAAGAAATAAGGTGTCGAATCGATTTGTGCAGTTCTGTGACATGAGATCCACGTGGCAAAGTGAATATTCTCTTGGTACCACGTCAATGAAAGAATGGGTGGTGTGTGGCTAAATTTTTAAACGGAAGGAAATCTCTGACTATTTTACAAAGTATAAAAAAGTATAGTCGAAATTTATTTATTTTAAAAAGAAAAAAGAAAAAAAGGAGGAGGTGGGGAAGAGGCAAGTGATCAACTTAACACTTAACAGGGCAGAGGCAAATGGCGGCCAGCTTTACCCGGGATTGGGCAAGTAGTGCTGGAGGGTGGAGAGAGAAGAAACCTCGTTGCTCTCCTCAGTCCTCTCCCTGTGCTGTGAGCGCCATGCACCACGTGGCTCTCAACTCCACTCGATTCGGATACACGTGGTTCGATTACTTATTACGTCGGTGGCCTTAGGACCATAGCCTTTTTTTCACCTTCCGATGGTGGATGGACGTCACGTGATCATACACGACTATCAATTATGATTCGATCCACCGATCAAATCGATAAGAATACTTCACAAATCTATATATTGCGAGTGTGCAAGACGTATGCGGATAGTACAAGGACTATGTGTGCTCATAAGCAGCTGAACTCACAAACTTGTGGATCGAGGACTCTCATAAGCATGACAAATTTTGTTGCTTGCGTTAGCCGTATTCCAAATGATATCGAACGAGCAAGAAGTTCTAGTATTTATATGGAGACTTGGTGGCTTTCCAGGCACCTCATTATTTTCTATTCCCATCTCTCTTTCTTTTTTTTTCTTTTTTTTTTCTTTTCCATTTTTCTATAATAACAGTACGATTAACATTAGGAATTTTATTGTTTCTCCCTAATTATATTATATATGTAATATTACTTGAGATTCTCCCAGTAAAATTAAAAATTGTGCTATCCATGATTTTTCTTTTCTGGGTAGACGGCTGGTTATCGATGAATTTTGTATTTACATAAAACAGGTTATGATGCAAATACTAATTCAATGTTTTCTAAAATTTTCTGCAGGTACTTTAGAAAAAAAAATCCTAAAAAGTATAATAATTGTACATTAGTGCTAGATCTATCACGGCTTTAAATTTCAAATGATTTTTCTTTAACTACGGCATCATTTTTTCATCGTTCCCACTGTTTGTCACCTCCATCGTGAGATCAGTAAAAACAATTCAAAAGATAAAGGAATTCTTTCTTTTTTGGTAATAAAGAGACACGAAAAGTCCTGCCGATAAAGATCGGACTCTGTATCTCGTGATTCTGAGTCATAGGTTGGACAACACCACGAGTCATGAGGCCCAACGTATTATTACGGGGCGTTCTTATATGGCGACTCTCATTAACAAAAAGATTTACATGCCCTTGACGTCAAGAGTTTCTCAGAATACGTATAAATTAGAGAATATTTGAAATCACTTTTTTTTAAAAATCTTTAATCCTAGAAAAGAAGGGTAAATCTATCTTATAGTTAGGTCCACTTACTGAAAAAGGTAAGGAAAAGATTGAAGTTCTTATATTCAGCCAAAAAAAAAACGCTCATATATAACTGTCAACAACCAAAATATACATATATATATATATATATATTTATGCACATCTATCCAAAGGGGAAAAAAAAAGTAATTCATAAAAAGAGAAACTTTAAAAAAATGTTCCTCCGGATTCTTCTAAGATGAGTTTGGGTTTGGAAAAAACAATCGAGCCTAAGAATGGATCAAGGGGCTGGGGCCTTAGGCGCACCTTTTAATTGATGCATTAAGTGGCATTTGCGAATATTATTAATATTTACATATTCTAATTTTAATAATTTATTTTTCGCTCTTCAATGATCACGTCTCTTAGTCTAAGTACAGGGTCCGTCCGTAGTGGCAACCAAGAAAATAATAGAGAAAAGCAGAAGAGTACTTTTCTCCCTAAAATTAAGACATTAACATATTTCCCTATATACTATTATATAAAAAAATATTTCTTTGATGTAATTTTTAATTTGTCAAAATACCCTACTACACTTTTTTTTTGGTAATTAAACACAACATATTTCCATGTATACTATTATAAAAAAAACGAAGAATCTTCTTTGATGTAATTTTTAATTTTTCGAAATACCCTACTACACCTTTTTTTTGGGGTAGGAAAATGGGGAAAGAGCCATGCTACATATGTTTTTTGATCATTACTACGTATGCTTCAATTTATAGGAGCCCTTAAATTAAGGGCACGATTGTAAATTCAATCAAATAGTGCCCATTCTTTTTTCAATTATAAAGAAAGTTCATGAGTCTAATACAATAAAATAAAAAAATTAATAACTAATAAAAAAATATGTGCAACTCTATCAAATATGGAACCAAATGTGTGTCATTGCACTACACTATTTTTATCTAAACTAGTACTCATTTACTTCCACCGTTTTCTAGTCCTCCCACGTTTTTGTTTCTTTCTCAATCTGTCTCCCCAAAATCTAACATACGTGCAATCCCTCTTGAAAATACTCAACATTATAATATTCTTCATAATACTTATTAATGTTTAAAAAAACTAAATCCTTCTACAAAATGCATCCATCATCTCTTATCACTCACGTTTTTAAAAATTGTCCGTGGATGTTCATAAAATTACAACCTCTACTAATATGAGTTAGGAGGATGACTAGAAAAAAAAAATATTATGAGGATCGTCATAATATGTACCGCATTCTTAATTTTTTTATCATGAAAGAGTCGCGCAGTTTAAATAATGGGTAAGAGAAAATGAAATAAAGCAACACTTAACCTACAATAGGAATTAATAAAATTCATGTGTAGTGTGGGTATTTACCTATTTTAGGAGAAAAAGGCAGGGTTGTGTTAAAAAAAAAAGAAGTTTTGGTAAACATTGTGTATCAAATTTAATAAACCGAATTAATTTGGTTTTGGAAAACCTTCAGTTCTTAACATTGCATTTAGATTCAGAGTTAAAGTAACTTTGATTTTGATTGTGGAAAATGACAAATGATTTGAGATTATAAATTTGACTTGGGAAATATGTATTTTTGTTGTGTAGTGTGTTGAGTTAAAGTTAAAGTTAAAATCAAAGTGATTTTAACTCTTAATCCAAACAAGCCCTAAATTTTCAAATAATTTGATTTTCAGGATGGTTACGATTGTCTAATTTTAAAATCTACGGTTAGTCTCCTGTCCGAATCTATTATATATAACTTTTGGATGTATTTTGTTATAGTAAATGTGGAATTCAAGTATTCTAATAAATACCACCAGCACGGTGGTCTAATGGTTAAGTATCAAGCGTTCCACTTGAACATCACGAGTTCGAACCTCACTGAGAACGTAGAGCTCGCTACTATGTGGGTGTATTATGGGATGGCGGTGGTCGACCCATAATGCTTGATCCAGTGGGCTTTGACTTAATTTACTAGTGTGTTGGTGGGGCTGCGGTGACCAAGTTGGGATAAAAGTCTCAGCGAGCTATGGCGAAAGGAACATTCCGTGGCGGTTAGGTTCCCTTAGTTGGGGCAGTCACGGTGAGCTAATAACCCGACCTAGCCTTTTATTCAGCGAAAAAAAATATTCTAATAAATAAAGCAATAAAAATAAAGAATTGGAAATAAATAACTCGTCAAAATTCAAATCATAATAAAAGGGACAACTCCGACTTTCTCTCCGAGTGCTAAAACTCGCATTTAGCTGAAAATCAATTACGGTCGATTATGTAAAATGAAACTTTGTGGAACTTTGATTCTAAGTAAACGAACGTTTGTTTTAGTTTTTTGTTTTCCTTATTTTGGGTGATTCTTTTTGAACTTCTAAATATTATAAATTTAGACGCTAATGATTAATGACTTGTTTGGTTTCATAATAAGATTTTAAAATCCTACTTTAACTTAATTCTATCCACAACAAAATAAAATAATTTATACAAAATTAAAGAGTGAGCTCCATTTATACCACTCTTTTTCCACAATAAAACAAAATAACTCATACAAAGTCAAAGGGTGAGTCTCATTTATACCAATTTTTTTCAAAATCAAAATCTGATTTTAAAATCCTACTTTGAAACCAAACGCAGCAAATTTTCTTAATTTGGAGTAGTTCGGTTATCCGAGCGAAAAGTTTTTTTACCGAAAATATTTTGTTCTCGTCATATATGGTTTTCAAATCAATTTCAATTTGGAGAAATTACATTTCCAAAAGTTCGAAACAGTCTTATTAGCACCAAAAACCGTCCCATTGCATCCCCATCCCGGACCCATTCCTATAACAAAATACTATCCAAATCGAGCTATACATTTTTTTTTTTGTGAGTTAAACTTTACTGTCATTCTCTAATTTTCATAATGTCACCATCTATCCCTTGAATAATTTTGCCATTGATTTCCTCCAAACTTTTCCATTCCGTCTACCAATTTTGCCCTTCCGTCAACACCATTGACGGATATGTGACATGGCTACCTATGTGTGCCAAACGGTGACAAAAATACTATATTTTAATAAGACATGCAAAAATCATGTCATTTTGTATTTCAAATATATATTTTTTTTTTCCAATCGAATTCTGTGTCGCTCCCGCTGCCGCTGAGGCTCTTGTTCTGGCGTGGCAGAACCGCGGGGAGGGCGGAGGCCACCCGCCGTTGGACCCGTGCTGCATTGAGCACATACGGTCCTGCTGGGGGACTCGGTAGCAGAAAAGTGGAAGACCGAGTGGAGCTGGAGAGCTTAGCATGTTCTCAGCTCCAGATCTCTGAGCCCTCAGCTGAAACCGTAGCTTCAGGCAACGGAATCTGATTAATGAGCATCCAATTCAATTCCATGTTGTTTCTTCGATGGACAGGGAAAGAACAGGGCAGTGATTGATTCAATGGAGTGGGAGAGTGTGAACAAAGGGTGGTTATGTGCAGTTCGGGGTCCGATGTATTATCTCGAGGAACAAACGGAAAATGCAGTCACGACATGAACGAGTGAGGGAGGATTATCAACTACTTAGATCTTCACGTTACTAACCATGTTATATTTCCACTAAGGGTGTTGACGGAGGGGCAAAATTGATAGATGAAATGGAAACTTCTGGTGGAAATTGGCGGTAAAAATACTCGAGGGGAAAAAATAACGGCATTGTGAAAATTCAATTGGTGGGTTACAATAAAGTTCAACTTTATTATTTTTTTGGCCTTTTCTTTGGGATAAATAACCTAAAAAAAAACGTACTATTCAAAAATTTCCTAATCAAGCATGAATTTTAATTTTTTTTTAAAAAAACACAAAATTTCAAAATCTTTCCTAATCTAGCACGCCGTCTCCTTCCGTCCATTCTCCACTGTGAGTTGCTTCCGTGGCCGTTAAATTTGACTCATTGACCGTTAATTGTCACGTGTAACTATATCATTGGCCGTTAATGAAAAATACATAGGGTTGAAGGGAAAAGGAAAACCAATGATACGGTGATACGTAACAATTAACGGTTAACGAGTCAAATTTAATGGTCACATAAGCAATTTAACGACAGCGAATGGACGGAAGGAGACCGCGTGCTAGATTAGAAAAGATTTAAAATTTTATATTTTTTTTAAAAAAATTTAAAATTCGTATTAAATTAAAAAAAATTGAATAGTACGTATGTTTTTAGGATATTTATTATTTTCTTTTGGCGTGTTTTGGTTGAAGGTTGAATCTGATCATGTGGGTCCCACTTGAGTTTCTTTGGGTCCTACCTTCTCTTTTTTTATCGCTTAATTGGGGACCCACCTCTACGCGTAAGTATCCCATTCACCTTACAGCTGGTGAGATTAGACGTCTAGGCCCCCCAACCCCACTCAGGAGTTTACCCGCCGTCTAATTAGCGTAATTAAATTGCTAAATTCGGTAATTGACACAAATATCTAGCAGGCGCTGCCTGCCCCCCCTTAGATATTTATTGCCTTTGACCAATCTATCTGTATCCAGCCATATGAAATCTACACATGCACATCCACGGATACAATTACGGTGCGTTTGATTTTAGAATTAAAGTAATTTTGATTTTAATTGTGGAAAATGATAAATATTGTGTAGTGTGTTGAGTTAAAGTTAAAATTAAAATTTTTGACTTGAAAAATATATATTTTTATTGTGTAGTGTGTTGAGTCAAAGTTAAAATTAAAATTTTTGTGATTTTAACCTTGAAAACAAACAAACCTTTCATTTCTATTGTTGATTTTATCCTTTCGATTACAAGAAATGTTTCCATGGAATTAGTAAATATTAAATTTTCATTGGGCTCATATGAGTTTGGATGCATATCCACTTAAAAGCTCAAACTTCTAAGTGGTGATACACAAGCCGTATATTAATCCATGAATTTTCTTTTTCTTTTCCGATATGGGATTTTTATTTTATTTTACTCCTCAACACCTGCTCTCACGTGCAACATGTGATCATTTGCCTACACATTGTCACGTGTCCTTAATCACCCGCCCTCAACAATTGACCTCGAGCCGGGCTCTTCTTCTGTGCTCGAGCAGTGGGGAGCTAACACCAGTCGCTCTTTTAGCTACTCTCGATATTGGGTCGGCGTAATATGAGCTCACATGGACACGCAGAAGCGTAACCCGCTCTGATACCATATTAAATTTTCATTGGGCTCATATGGACATCGGCCCATATCCACTTAAAAGTTCAAGCTGATAAGTGGTGGTATCTAAATCTCATATAAGCCAATGGTTGTTCTTTCATCTTTTCCATGTGAGATTTTGCAATTCTTAATACCCGCCCTCACGTGTAACATGTGGTTTATTTTTGCATATACGTTGTCAAGTGCCGTTGAACACCCGCCCTCAACAATTGGCCTTGAGCTGAGCTCATCTTCTGTGCTCGGATGAGAGGAGACTTGCACGAGGCGCTCTTTTGGTTGTTCTCGATATTGGATCGGCGTAGTGTGAACCCACATAGGTACGCGGAAGTGTAACCCGCTCTGATATCATGTTAAATTTTCATCGGGCTGAGATTTTGTAATTCTTAACACCAGCCCTCACGTGCAACGTGTGGTCTATTTTTGCCTACACGTTGTCACGTGTCCTTAAACACCCGCCCTCAACAGCTGGCCTTGAGCTTGGCTCATTTTCCGTGCTCGGGCGAGGGGGGACTAACATGAGACGCTCTTTTGGCTGCTCTCGATATTGGGTCAGCGTAATAATGTGAGTTCACGTGGACATGTAGAAGCATTACCCACTCTGATACCATATTAAATTTCCATCGGGTTTATACGGACTTGGGATCATTTCCACTTAAAAACTCAAGTTAATAAGTTGTGGTATCCAAGTCTCATATAAACCTTGTGTGTCTGAGATCCGTCTTCTGTTTGCGATTGAAAGACCCCCTTACTTAAAACCTTTTCTCCCGCTAACTCGTGCCAAACCCTTAAGTTAAGAGGAAAAAAATAAGTCCACTGACAGTACCTTTTTACCTTTTTACACTTCCCGTGCTCTTACAATATCTTTTATAAGAGAAAGAGACATGGAAGAGAGTTTCACCAGGTCTCCTTTTCTCTGCACTCCTGTTGCTTGCCTTACTCGGGCATTCTGCCTTAGGGCAAGCGGGTTCAATAGATATGAGAAATAGGAAAAGCATCGAATTCCTTTACAATGAAAAAGTCCCAGTGTGGCTGATCATCCGAAAAGACCAGCTAAGCATCATTGGCTTGGTCAGCCTTTACCTGACCAACTACCTAATACTACGCAGGCTCATCAAACAGCGCTTGGATGATTTATACAGGGATATAGAAGCTAAAAGCATAGAGAAAGAAGATCCTTCAATGTGAGATTATAATTCCCAACAGTAAAAGAAACAAAAATATAAAGATGTGAATTAATATTACTATTTATGAGAATTACATGTGAAATCTCTAGGATTTGTTTGGTTTCACAAACAAATTTTAATTTTAATTTTAACTCCGCTCCACTTAACTCCACTTATTTTCAATTCAACAACACAATCATTATTTCTTTCAACTATTCATTATTTTTTCCACAATTTAACAACACAATCGTTACTTTTTATCAACTAATCATTACTTTCTCTTAACTATTAATTACTTTTTCCAAAATTTAACAACACAATTATTACTTTCTCTCAACTATTCATTACTTTTTTTTCACATTTTTTAGCATAATTCGACAACATAATCATTACAACTCAATTAAAATCAAAATTCAACTATATTTAACTCTAAAACCAAATACAACATTAATTTCTAATTAAGACTACTACACTATCCCCTCTCTCTAATTTATATTGATTTACTGCTCAAAAGTTAATAGTCGAGACAAGATAATGATTTTTACATGCCATGAGTACGAGCTTGATGTAGTCTCGATTTACTCGATATATGTACGATGCCCGAATCAAGTAAAACAAAAATCCGAAATAACGTCCCGACCAATATTGGATAAGGTAAAAGGAAATTTATTGGAATATCGTGAGGGCAGGAAATTGTGGTTACTAATTCCTACTATACTTTGAGGATTATCTCGGAAGTCATTCTTAGCATTATGTGTTTGAATGTGATTATGGACGGTCATAAAAAGCCTCCCCGAGTGAATAATGATGCACGCAAAGCGGAAGCCCGACTCTAACCCGATAAATCGCTACATGCCGGGCTACATCCAATAAGTGCATGTACATGCGACGTTCCTAAAGTCAAGCAAATGGATTACATATCACATGCAGAAACATGCAAATGGCTACAACATCGTTTTACTTAAAAAAAACATAGAAAGAATAAAGAAATGGTCGGAGTGGGACAATGAATAACAGGGAAAAAAAAAAAAAGGAAATGGTGGGACATTCTTTCGGCACACGGTAAAATAACAATGCCTCTTCAGGAATCTTGCCTATTACGTGACGTGGGAAAAATTATAACAGATGAATGAAGCTGTTTTTTAAGCATGCAAGTATTATATTCCAATTTTTGTTAATTTATTGTCAATAATTTTTTTTTGTTATTAAAAAAAAGTTCATAAACATACTATAAAAATATATATCATAATGATTAATAAAACAATATGAATAAATATATCACAATAATCGAACTTCAAACTTTTTAATTATTACTATTTTACATTCTCTTTCTCATTGCCACTAGGAATTTTTATCGGCAGAATTTTCTCAAAACCTCCCGTAGTCAGAGACAGGTCGATAGAGATTGATGTTACTTAAAAGATCGAGAAAATTCGCCATTTTACGGAAAAAGAAAATTAGGAATCTTACCTGTTGTTTAGTATTATCTTTTGATAAAGATTATTTAAGAATTTTCTCCTAAACATTACCAAAAACAAACACCGAACAGAAACAGTGATTTGGTCAGAATCCAGCCAACCTCGAACCCCCCCAAGTAAAGAAATGATGCGATACCTTATCCATCCAATTTGGACAGCCCTTTTTAGCTTCACCATTTGCATGACTCTTTCTTTTTGGTCAACAATGCAACTTTTTCTTTCTCCCTCCCCCTTTCAACTTTGACATTTACGTACGTCTAGCAGTATGCTATTAATTGCAGTCTGAATGCAATCTAGCCTGGCCTCAATTTGGCCCCTCGATACTTCAAAAACCGCCCATGCAAAGACGCTATCATTTGCGTGATTCGTTACGGATAGTTTGAAACCATGGAATGGAAGGAGGTATAATTTTCCAATATTACCATCTATATATCATTTCATTTATTCTGATTGCGCTATACTGTCGTCTGTTTCGGAAGACGGATTTTTTTCAAGAGAGTTGCATATCCATACGACTCTTGACAAGGAAAGCGGTGCCATGACTATAATCTATACAATATACTTGTAAAATTAGGGTCTCGAACCGAAATCAATTTTCCAGTGATCAAATGTATTGAGTACTTGCAAAATCAGGATTTCGAGAGGCGAAATGGAGAAACCGAAGCTCTCACATATACTAACCCCACCTCGAGCGCTTGAACCGAACGCGACTAAAGATTCGGGTCGGCAAACCGAGACAACCCGAACTACAGGGTGCATGTTGAGACTTTACCAAAACTACAGGGACTACACTGTAACTAACCCATTTTCTCGGGGGTTCTGGAAGACCGGACCGGACCAAGACCAACCCCACCCCACCCCACCTTGCATTATGGATGTCGCTCACAAAACCGGGGGTGGCTTTACCGACAGTTTTCTTCTCAAACTTAGGGGCGGGAAGAACTGGAATTATCAATAATAAATAATAAAAATAAAAAAGTTTCGATTTTTACATTCCAAAACCATTTTCTCTCCGCCACCCAGAAATTCTTTTCAATGGAATAAGGAAAGAGAAACTTCTCTGCTTCCTCCATGGCCCCTGGTTTTGCTCTTCTCCCACTGTCTGTCCCCTCCTTATTTATGGTGTCTCTGTCCCTGCCCCTTCACCCGCACTGTTCTCTCACCTCTCACCACTCACCATCACTGTGTTTCGCATCCTCAGATCAACCACCCCGTCCCCAGAGAGATTCACCCGACAAGTTCGTTCCTTTCTGGTGCTGAAGGCTTCGGATCATCCGCGGAATTGTTGGGTTTCGTTATTTTCTGTTGTTGGGGGTCCGAAGAGGAGATTAGATGAGGATAGGGGCGGGAATGGTGGGTCAGCATCATAGCCATGGGAGTAACATTAACAATGGTGGCCACAAGGTTGGGTACATCACCAATACTAAGGTTATAAAGAAGAAGCGATACATCAGGAGGGTGAAGCGGAGGGTCCCGCCGCTCCCGATTGCCCTCCAGGAGCTGTTCGATGCGTGCCGGGACATATTCAAGGGCCCCGGGACCGTCCCGCCACCGGAGGACGTGCAGCGGCTCTCCCGCATTCTCGGTGAGTTATTACGGTAGTTGCTTATTATTTGGTAAGCCTGTATTAAATTTGATTTTTTTTATGGGAAATCTATATGGAGAGTGTGGGATTGATCCCAATGAAAATGGCATCTTTGAGATTCAATTCGGAGCTAAAATGCTTTGATATATATGGTGATAATGCTACTGCCGAACCATTTAGAATACGGGGTGTAGGATAGCCACAATAAGTGCTTCTGTCCATTGCGGAAACGGGAGATCGATGGGGGCCGGTTTCACGAAAATGGAACGAACTTGGAGTGAATACAAGAGCTCAGGTTGATATCTAGTTGAACGGGGATGTGTTTAATTTTAGAAGTTTCGAAATTTTGGTTATTGCCTTAGTGATATTGGATAGGAATTGTTTGGATCGAAACAAGTCGGGTACTTATTTTCGAGTGTTTGGATTTCTATGTCATACTGCACTTATTGAAGCTTGTTCATTGCTTAGCATCATGTGGGAAGATATGTGGAAAGATAGATTTTTTGGACTAATCGAGTAATATTGCATGCTCTTGTAGCATAGATGACTGAAGCCAATCACATGAAAGAATTCGGATGGGATCCATTTGATCCATAGCTCTGAGTGGAATCTCATTGCCTTAGGGTTGTCTTGTAAAAGGTCCCGATAATCTAGATGAGCGAACTGGTGAATCGAATTGAGCCCCTCATGACCTTTCTATTTGTCCCTCTAGATATATCGAATGTGGTTACTTGGTTTATTTGAATTGCAGTGAATTTAGTGTGACTTAATTTGCTTGAGGTCGCTCAGACAATAGCCCCTTTCACAATGTTGCAGATAACATGAAACCCGAAGATGTCGGGCTAAGTGAGGAGCTTCAGTTCTTCAAGACCAAAAATGGAGTCAAAGGGGTTCCCAGGGTCACATATACTACCATATGCAAGTGTGACAATTTCTCGGTAAGATTGACAATCCCGCTGTGATGTACTTCTCACTTTGTTAAAACTTCGTTGTTTTTTAGTTTATTTGCCGCAAAGAATATCAACTTCCGTGTATACAAAAATATTTTTCACCAAAAAAGAAAAAACATCGCAATGCTCATTGCATAATTTTTACTGAAATGGCTAATATCGTTTTGTTTTTGCTTCTTCCTTAACAGTTGTGTATATTCTTTCTACCTTCTGGCGGCGTGATTCCTCTCCACAACCATCCCGGGATGACCGTGTTTAATAAACTCTTATTAGGTTCGATGCACATCAAGTCATACGATTGGGCGGACCCCATTGATTCATCAAATGCCTCCAGTGCACCTTCTCATTGTAAGCCTACCGTACCTTTCATAATATGCACAAGGAAGAAACTTGATCACGATTATTAATAAGATAATAATCTCAGGGCAATTTTCTGATCGAGTTTAGTGCATTTGCAGTGAGACTGGCGAATGTTAAAGCTGATGGCATCTTAACAGCACCTTGTAATTCTTCCGTGCTGTATCCAACAACAGGAGGCAACATCCACGCGTTCACAGCTCGTACACCATCCGCGATTCTTGACGTTATCGGGCCTCCCTATTCAAAGGAAGATGGTCGTGATTGCTCATATTATAAAGAGTTTCCTTACAGCGCCTTCTCAAGTAAGCTAAACTCTTCCATTTCCGGGATTTTCGTCTGAAAGTCCATGTTTCGCCTAAAATAATATAATCTCCAATAGTGGAATCGCAGTTTAAGTTTGGCATGGTTTATTATGGCATTCTATCGAACCAAACACGACTTTTACGTGACTCGCCTTCAGTAGTTGTCTAAAAATTACAGGATTCTGACTCGTAGGCATGTACATGTTTGGTTCCTCTTGTGCATGTGTTTCAGGAGATGGGGGGAAATTTTTATTTTCAGAAACGGCATGTGATGAATTAACCAAATGCATTGACAAATGATGCGATCTGCTTCATCATCTTTATTTTCCCGCATTCTAGATTCTTTTAATTATAATGACAACCTGGTACCTTTGTACCTTTCCTTTTCTTACATATTTTTAATGTGTTTCAATGAACGTGGACATATGCTCACAGTGTTCCAGAATTTTTTAATATACAAAAAAATTGAATAAATAACTTTAGCAGCATAAATTGATAATAAATGGTTTTGTTAATCTTTTGGGTCTTTGTAAATCCTGCTATGTACGGCAATGATCTATATGCCATGGACTAAGGACCGAAACAAATTATTTTAAACCGAGGGTATGATGAAATTCACACAATGCCGGATCCTGTCTAATTTTACGAGACAGTTGTGCGGATCCCGGTCAGTGGCCTCACAACATTAATCTTAGCTTTTTTCGGCTCGGTTTTCATCTGAATCCCAATTGCTCGATATAGAAAACTGATGTCTGCAGAAGCATTCTATAATTTCTCTTCGAGTATTGATCTCCGAAGTCTGCGCCGAATGGGTCGAAGACTTAACTTCCAAGTTCCATGAAAATGCAGGTGGAGAGACTTGTCCGGGCATAGAAGATGGCAAGTCCTATGGGTGGTTGGAAGAAATCGACATGCCTGAGAACTCGCAGATGGACGGGATCGAGTACTTAGGCCCGCAGGTTATGGAGACCAGCAGCTGCTAGCTTTGCTCCTTAAATATTATAAATATATAGTTCTTAGCTTCCGGCCCTGAGTTCCGCGGATACATCTTTTCCGTGGTCTCTTTACAGTTTCCTTTAGGAATTTCTATGACCATGGGGTCGACCGTCCAGGAGGCCCCGCGACCATCGACTTTCCGTGGTTTCGATCTAAAGATGTAGAGTTAGTTTTTTTTTTTAATGGACTTTTGTTTCTGTTACTTCCACAAGAATGGCATATAAAGAGAGAGGTTCTAGATTTTCAGAAAACCAGTGGGTCCTGCTAGCGGTTTTGTTCATAACTTGCGGATCTTATTATTACGAAGACACAGTCAACTTCCTTAATTTTTAATTCATTCATTTATTTATTTTTCTTCTTTCCCAAGTGTTTTTGGCCGCTCGAGATAAAGATGCTTTGCCTTCAAGTCGAAGGAATGTTCGGTTGAATGATTTTGAGTTTTCGGGGTTCTTTATTTCGTAAATCTGTCGTCGGCTTTATTCCGGTTTCCGATGCTGGAATCTTCGGTTTGCAAAAGAATAAGTTGCTTCCAAATACGAAAGCGAAAGCTATTTCAGCCCCGAAGCTGAGCATACGTACTCTATTGTCATTGCATAGAATATGAAAAAGATTATTCCCCAAGTTATCATGTTCCGAAGATATACATTAGCATTCGCTATAAGTTAACGCCGATACAAGCCGAAAAATAGTCGCTCTTACACTTAGCCGCTGAGGTAGACGGGGCAATGAGAAGAGGAGAGAGAGAGTCATTGCTTCAAGTGTGCTCTGATGGGAGAGTCCCAGAACAAGAAGATGCGCCGCAGAAGCAGAAGCACGGCCGGCTCTCTGAGTCGGGCCTCGGCCTTGTCTCCCCATAGCTGAAGCTCAGCTCTTCATCTCGTGCTATGTTTCTTGAAGCGAAAAAGCAGAGGCGAGGAAGCAAAGCTCCGGTACTTCTCATGAGCACCGTGGACAAGTTTCCTCCGTCACAGGAGTGGTTGATGAAGCGGGCAACGTTCCCGACCCTCGTGGCATCAATGTTGAGCCTTAGGCAGGCCTTACCAGATGGAAGATGCTCCCTCACGACTAGAAGGGCAGAGGAGAAGTGGCCTGTCGAGGAGAGTCGGTCGTACTCTTGTTGCCGCCTCTGAGCTTCTTTGGTCGTTAATAGCTCTCCTGTTAAAGCTCATCAAAATCAGAAATGATGTTCCGAAAACGGACCATTTCCGTACTCATACCTACTTAGAATTGAAAGTTGATAAAACTGATAACAGAAATCAATGTATTAAACATATTAACTGGGAAAAGAACGTAGAGAATTCACTCATAGGGGGGACTAATTGGGAGTCAGTGCACTTCTGTCGTGATTTACGCAGATCCTATTAAGGATATGGTACGATGAAATGCAGATTGAATGCAATGGAATCGCCATATCAATTCCGTTACTCTTACTTTTGATTTCCCTGTAGAGAGGAAGACTATTCCGTTACACTTACTTTTGATTTCTCTGTAGAGAGGAAGACGTTCATGCCGGTACGGCTTAATGTTCGCACCGCAATTTGCTCCAGAGCAGCATACAAAGTTCAAAACAAGAAGAATACAGATTCACCACCACATCAAACAGTTCGGTTTAAATGGTGACTCCATTCCACTTTGATTTTCTTTCCTTCATACAGGACCGGACATGACATCAACACTGGCATAAGTTCATCATCAGTTCGCATCCGTGTTCTCTTCCTACCATTTCCGATCTTTTTTTCTAGTCACAAGCTGCCCGTCGTCCGTCCTACGTTATGTCAATCGATTTAACAATCGATTTAACGATCCAAATGCGACCAAACTCGAACTGAACAACCAATGCCAACAAGAAACCGATCAACAGAGCACAAAATCATCTAGAGACCGATCAAATCGAAGCCACAATCAACTAAAAGCTCCATCTCCCCACTTCAAATGCAATTGAATAAACGAATCATATGCTTATTCGAGTGGGTAAAGATCAGATTTTTCTACCTGCATACTCGCAGACAAATTGTCTTTCCCTGATGAGCTGATCAGCAAACAATCCCCAACCTTTCCCCCGAACCCGCGCGATCTTCAACTTCACTGAGACTCCGCTCTGAGTAATCCGATTCCCGCACTCCGATTCGCACCCACAGCTCGGTCCACACTCAGTCGCCACTCCATCCAACCCCTCCAAGCTCAGGCAAGGGCATGAGCTGCCGCCGCCACCGCATCTCTCGCAATCACAGCCCACACGCACGTCCCCACTGGCCGCGTCGGCCATGTGTGAGTTGGTAACGGCCGAGTGGGGGCTTACGGAGCCCCAGGGCTGGCGGTCGAGCGAGTGGAGGAGCTGCGACGGACCGTAGAGGAAGTAGGCGTAAGGAAGGTCATCGACGGAGTTGACGAAAGGTACAGGGAACTTCTCGAAGCCCCTGGAAGCGTCCAAGGATCGGCGGAGGGTGAGGGACTTGGCGGCTCGGTGGAGGGCTTTGCATGTCAGGGAGACGTATGCGAGCTCTGACGAAGCCAGCCATGGGAGGACCAGCTCCGCTGAGCGGATGAAGTCATTAGGGTTTGGGGAATCCGCACGGGGTTCTTGTTCCTCTGCTCCTCGCCGGAGTTGGAGGTTTCCGTTTCCTCCGTCGACGGCTCTGCAACATTTCTTGGTCGGGAGTTGGCTCATCTAAAATTACAAGAGAGCCCTCATCATTTCTGTGAATTTATATTATTTTCATAATTAATATCACAACAATTGTCAATTATGAAATTTATTTTACTGAAAAAAAGTTATTTTTCTTTAGTGAAAATAATTTCTTTTGGAAAATAAAGAATCCAAAAAGTTCATATTTATTGTGAAAAAAATATATGATTTTTGGTACAAACAACTACTCAATCAATGTAAAAAATGTAATATAGTTTTTATTTGCCAATAAGACTAACGCCAATTAATTTAATGAATTAGTTTATAAGAAGAAAGAAAAAAGGAAAATAAAGGGTTAAAAACATTTAATAATTTTTTTTTTCAGTTATAAGGAAAGTTCTAATGCCTAGTACAATGAAATATAAATTCTAATGGCCAATAAAATGACATGAATAATTCCACTGAGTATCGAAATTAGAACCTTTTGATTACCAGGTGTAGGCGTGCGTTACAACTTATTTTTTAAAAAAATACAACATTTTTTATCACCTTAATATTGAACGAGAGCGTTTTGTCATATCGAAATTTGATTTATTCCAAAATTAATTTATCTGCCTTTTCAGTTATAAAGAAGGTTCGCGAGCCAATATAATGAAATAGAAATCATAATTAGCTAATAAAGAGGCACGAGAAGTCCTATTTAATATCGAGCCCGTAACCTTTCGATTACCTGGCAAAGACATGTGCCACTGCACTACACATTTTTTTTTATTTACCATCACCCTTTCGAGTTTCCTTAAGGGTATTTAATTATGAAAGGGATACATAATCTACTAGACCGAATCGTCATATCCACTAAGATATGATCTTTCTTTTTCGCTAACCCTAAGGGCAAAAATTGAAGCTTGGTGTTTATTTCTACTCAATTGCCTTCCTAATTTTCACCGGTGATCTGATGGACATGTAGAGATCGGATAAACGATTGGATAATGTGTTAACGAAGTGTCCTCGACATGTGAATTCGTCTTCTTCAGGCTTCTTCTTTTGTTCGGCCATTTGCAACTTCCTCGAGAACGGCATTTTCAGCGGTCTCAGTATTGGATCCATGACATATCCAACGATCAGGACAGTGAGGAGAAGAAGTATCTTGTCCTTCCACTAGTTAAAGTCGATGCCATCAAACCAATTGAGTTTGACGAGGTCCTGACTCCTGTGACGAAGTCTTTATTCATGATTTTGTGGGCGGCGTTGGCCTCCGTTGCCATCTCAACAAATAACTATCTTTGATTTTGGGGATGAATCTTGGAGATGGATACGAAGTCGAAACTAAATTTTGAAGATAGAGATGAAGAACTTTGAACAACATGGTGTTGAGAGATTGAGAAGACACAATTCGAACTTTAAACTTAGCAGGGGAAGAACTTAAAAGTGGATTCGAGAAGAAGTCGGTGATGATGATCTTCGCAGAGCAATGAATACTCGAGCACGGATTATGCTTTCCAAATAGAGTTATTTTTGCCCTCACGCGAAGTTGCTAGAGGGTTGAGAAGCACGTCTCTCTCCCGATACAACAAGTTTTATGGATCCTTCGATTACCAAACTCGGAGAATTCCCTCTCTGTATTTCAAAATTGCCTTGAATGATTCAATTTTAAAACTTTTGGCATAAAAACCTTTATTTAATTGACAAAATCCGATATTATCAAAATCTTATAAAAAAATATTCATTCGTTTATAAAGTTAAAAAATTTGTGATTTATTGAATATTATTTAACTAACTGCATCTCCAAAAAATTTTAAAAATATTATGTTTCATTCCGATCATAAAATATCCTTTAAAAATTAGAATTATTATTATTTAAAAATATTATAAAAATTTGAGAAAATTCCATTAACAATTCAAGCATTATAAGGCCATCTAGTCGGTCCTACACAACTCCACTTTATTATATGTATAGCTGCATGCCGATAGAATTTTGCCTTGGACATATGTAAGAGGCAGTTTGACACATAAAACAACAAATAAACAAACCAACTGGGTTAGTTTATGGGGTTTGGCGCATGTTCGATTTAAATAAGATATCGAATTAGAGTTTTGTGAATGAAAATGATTGAAGAGTTTTACTCTTTAGTGAGTTGACCAACTCGATTAGATTGGTTAGGGCCAATTGGGCTTTTCCAGACAAAATAATGTACGTCGGAAAAAGAATCACAAATACACTGAGAGGGAGATGGGCCGAAATGATATGGATTTGGCTAAAAAAGAACGCTCACAATTGAGCAAGCAAACCCATACGTAAGAGCCCAATATGCTTTTCTTTTTCTTTTTTTTGGTGATAGTGGAGGGCGAAAACCCTTACAAGAAAGAAACTACGCTACACAAAAAACGGGGTAAGGAAGCCCCTGCAAGATCGCCCTCAAGGAGAGCGTGAAGACTAATCGGGGGAGCAACTAAGAAATATGAACCCAATGAGAAGGAAACCACCCATCGAGCCATCCAATCAGCGCACGTGTTGCTCTCGCGGTACGTATGACTGACTTCTACATGCCAGTCACGGTGGAGAATATCGCTAATGCTGCTCACTAACGATTCGAGACATTGATTGTGGGTTGCACCATCTGATAGCAGTTGCTGAACCACTTGGGAGTCGAGTTCTAAGACCACGTGACGGTAGCCATGGTCCCAAGCCAGCTGTAGTCCCACCAGAGCACTCCAGAGTTCAGCTGTCGTCGAGGTTGCCAAGCCGACATTGTGCAAAAATCCACAAATCTAGTGCCCATCATCATTCCGTAATAGACCTCCAGCCCCTGCAATTCCCAGATTACCTCGCGATGCACCGTCAGTATTGACCTTAACCCACCCTGGGGGAGGCCGCCTCCATCAAATCCACCTCCACTCCCTCCTCGGCTGAGAGGTGTTGGACCGCAGATCCCTTGCGTGTTCGAAGTTGTGCGCTGTTGCACGAATAGCTCGAACTTCATCCCTCAGTCGAACGAAGTCCTATTCGAAGAGGCCTTTGTTACGCCATATAATTATAGCTGGTTGTTAGAGGATTTCACAATCTCACCTTTGGTCTGTTTATGAGCCATTCTATCTATGGCCCTTTGATCAAGGGTTCGAGTCTAGTAGAGAGGATGGGGACGGGGAAGATGATATGAGGTATTCTAAAATGCCTCTTTTGATATTTATGCGTACGGATGTTATAATAAAAATTCTAATATTGTTTTTGTGATATGCATTGATATCTTAGTCATGTTGTGATTTTGAAATTTGATAGAAATTCAAATTAGATAGACAAATATAGAAAAAAAAAAAGCAATGAAGAAGGATTAAAGCTTGAAAAGTTACATGCATACACACACTTAAAATGGAGAACGATATATGTTAGAATTGTGAAGGAGAATAACGCGAAAATAATGGAGAGAAAAATGAATGGAGTGGTAGTTATTTGATAAATTTATAAATTTTTCCTAAATTATGTGTTTGTAATTAGTTAAACACTAAACATGACATACTTATGTTATGCGCGGAACATGAATAAAAAAAATAACAACCAAAATGAAGTACGTTCAATATATATTAAATAATTTTATTGGACAGTTTCAAAATTGAAGTAGTTTCTTCAGCATGATGAGCATCCGAAGTTGTAGCAAGCTCTTCCTTACGATCTTCCTTACGAACTTCAATTGGCTCGCTGCTGGTCTTCCCCAAAAACGAGTGGAATGGAAGGCTCACCGACGACTGGATATAATATGGCAATTATTAATGCACAACCAAGCCGAGTCGGCCCCCGGGCAACTAAGGACCCTAGAACCGATTATCTTGATAAGGTATCAAATGAGGGCACGTTGTATCACCTCCAAGACCATAACCCATAGATCAGCAAGTTCGACTCGCACTCCCCCAACGGCACGGGGACACGACCCCTCCTCTGTCATTCAGGGTATTAAACCCCACGACCTCTCCCTCTCTCTGAATGGTGATAGTTTAGATCAATAATAATCTATGAACATTAATTAAACGCGATACCCTTGACTCGGAGTTCGAAAGTAGTATGCGACCTCAAGCGCTTCGAAAACATGACAAGCCCCCAAACTCACAGGACGGGTCGATGGGATGACCCCCCGGGCTCACCTTGAGGCCCTTGGCCTTCTGAGGATCTAAGGGCTCGGGGGATTGAGCCTCAACTCCTTGCCCGGGCTAGCCTCGAGGAGCCCGACCCTCTGCGGCTTGAGGGACTATACCCCCTAGGCTTATCTCGAGGCCCTCGACTCTATGAGATTCGAGGGGCTTGAAAGTCCAAGCCTCAGCCCTCGCTCGAGCTCCCCTCGAAGGCCTGGACCCCCCATGGCTCGAGAGGCTATACCCTCGAGCTTACCTCAAGGCCCTCGACCTTTTGAGGTTCGAGGGGCTCGAAGGTCCGAGCCTTAGCCCACGCCCAAGCTCGCCTCAAAAGGCTCGACCCCCTGTGGCTCGACCTTTCACGGTTCGAGGGGTTCTACCCTCTAGGGGTAGATGGGCTCGAAGACTTGAGCCTTGGCTCCTTGAGTGCTCGAGCTCGAGGCTAGGGGCCTCGAGGGTCAGTTTGGCATTCAAGGGCAGGCCTTATCCCTTGTCTCAAAGGGTTTGGTTCCCCCCATCACTATTGACACCCTCACCAAAGGATCGGCGGAGGGTGAGGGACTTGGTGGCTTGGTGGAGGGCTTTGCATGTTAAGGAGACGTATGCGAGCTCTGACGAAGCCAGCCATGGGAGGACCAGCTCCGCGCAACGGATGAAGTCATTAGGGTTTGGGAAATCCGCACAGGGTTTTTCTCCCTCTGCTCCTCGCCGAAGTTGGAGGTTTCCATTTTCTCCTTCGATGGCTCTGCAACATTTCTTGGTCGGGAGTTGGCTCATTTGAAATTACAAGAGAGCCCTCATCATTTTTGTGAATTTATATTATTTTCATAATTAATAGCACAACAATTGTCAATTATGAAGTTTATTTTACGGAAAAAAGTTATTTTTCTTTAGTGAAAATAATTTTTTTGGAAAATAAAGAATCCAAAAGGTTCACATCTATTATGAAAAAAAAATGATTTTTGGTACAATCAACTACTCGATCAATGTAAAAAATGTAACAAATCCCTCATATATATATATATATATATATATATAAACAGAAGCATTCGTAAATTGCATTGTGAAGAAAAGAATTATAAGTTTCTGAAGAGAAAGAAATGAAAGGTGTGAGCATTCATACAGACAGGTATGGTGTACTTGGTTCCTATCGGTTAGTGCAAGACCATCAGGGAACAAATTCAAGTCCGAGCTAAGTTGAATCCCTGGGATAGTGTTGCACAGCTCCCTTGCATATTGTGAGAAGCATCGGCTATTTTCAAGAAGCGATATTGTGCCTCTTAGCACGTATTTGAGATATTATGTTTCGGCTTTTTACCAACAAGAAAAACTCGTATCGACTTATCACCAAGCACTAGAAAAAGATGGGCATAGTAGTAATCTCGGTATGACCTTTTCATAGTTATAAACTTGCAAACATATGGGTGTGCTCGAGGGAGATACCTCATTGAAATTCAAATAGAGGATTTCATATCGGGACAAATAAATCTAAATGAAACCACATGCATTTGTTGATTTTTTTTCTTTTTCAGTTACATAAGAAGGCTCATGGCTTAGGACAATGTAATAGAAATTATATCAAGGAGTACAAAGGCGAATGCATGAGCTATTGCACTACATCCTCTTTGATTACTAACTTTGTTTTTTCCTCCATGTTCCTAGAAAGAATTAGGGCAAAACTTAACCAAAGAGTTTATAAAAAAAAGCATAAATAAACAGAAAAGAAAAGCTTTACTAATGAGATTTGAATCTAAATGACTTATTGGGGAGTGTCAATCGATTTTTTCCCTCCGTTTTAAGTTTATTTAGCCGAAAAGATGAAAATATACCATTTGGTTATTTTTTTATGTTAAAAAAGACTTTATTGATCCCCAATTTTTGACGCTTTTGCCACTCTTGTCCTAAATCATTTTTCTGTATGACTTTTATCCTTAACCTTTCATAATTTTTGCCAATTTGACTCTGACATTAGTTTTTTGTCAATGGAGGGCTAACATGGATTGCGAAGCTAATAAAAAAAGGGGTAAATTACATTAGTGGTCCAAAAAGTTTTACAAATATTTCAATTTAGTACAACAAGTTTTTTTGTTATTTGATGGAACAAAATGTTTTAAAGTTATTTCAGTATCGTACAAACCGTCATCTCGCCATTGACGCCGTCAAGTTGATGCTAATTGTGCAAAATCGATTTTTGTGGGACGTTACATGATTGTTCAAAATGTTTTGAAATTGTAACTTAATAGTACAAAATGTTTTACGTAAGTTACATGATGGTGCAAAATTTACAGTCTTGTAAAGGACGGCTTGACGGCGTTAATGGCGAGATGACGGTTTGTACTATACTGAAACAACTTTAAAACTTTTTGTACCATATTGAAACATTTATAAAACTTTTTGGATCACAAATGCAATTTACCCTAAAAAAAGACGTGTCACATTTCTATAGAAACTACAAAACGAGGAAGGAATGCTAGAAAAGGAGGAAGGGGCAAGGGCGCCAAAAAGGCTAGCACAACATTCCCCATCCCATCCTACTCGATGACCTTGGCATCATCAAAGCATGTTGGCAATGTCAGCGGTGAGGTTTGTTAGTTGCTCCTCCTTGTCTTCAGTCGGCTTTGTTCTTGTTTCACGATCTTCGAGTTTTCGAGTTCTCCTCCACTGAATATGAGATGCATTTCAAAAGGGGAATGTCTGTTGACTACCACACCGCTCAAATTGACCAAGATTTCAACCCCCAATCCAGCCCCCTTCCTCAAGGTCCTCGGCATGCTTTGAGGAGATTGAAGATTTTGCAGAGGGGATATGGGTTGTTGGTTGACGCCCTCCATCCCCTCCCTCCTCGGCTTAGCCTGACCATCCTATTTCTTTCTTCTTTCTTTCTTTTTTTAATTTCCAAAAAGTAATTTTTTATTTAAAGAAAATATTAAATCAGAAACTTAAAATTTACATTAGCGCTGTCGATGGAAAAATTAATGATAGGATCGAAATGGCAAAAATGTGAAAGATGGAAAATTAATGATAGGATCGAAATGGCAAAAATGTAAAAGGTTGAGAATAAGAGTGGGAAAAAAAGAGTTTGGGACGAAAGTGGGAAGAAACCAAAGATTGAGGACTTTTTTTTTTCAATTTTTACCCTTGTGTACGCTGAAAAGACGCAGAAAAGAAAAGACCAGCTTAAGAACGACGCGCACGCGCAAACTTCAACGAAATAAATACACGCGCCATCCCCCAAACCCGGTCTTTTCATTTCCTCGTCCAATTTTGCACAGACGGATCGAGCGAGAGAGACGTAGGGAGGGGAAGAAGAGTGATAGACAGCGATGACGAGTTGTTCTTCTCTCTTCGTCGTCCTATCAACCGTATTCTCTCTCTTCTTCTCGACTCTGGTGCTTATCCGTACTTCTGCTGCACTCGAGGTCCCCGCTCTCAAAGGTACGTTCAGTTGCTTCAATGGTGGGCAGCTTTGTATTCTTCCAGTTTTAGGGTTTTTAGGGGTTTAGTTCATCAGGAATTGAAAAGCTCGGTGCTTTTTCAATTGGGTTTTCATGGGGCGAACCTTCGGTAATCTTGATTTCGGTTTGGTGCTGCTTCAGTGGTTGGATTGATGTTACAAAGCCCATTTCGGTTTCGAGCGGAAGAACTTCGAATTAGGGGTTTCTGTCTGCTGCTTTGCTATACTTGGGTGTTGTACGAACTGTTTCATCAATTTCGTGTGTTGGTAAAGCTCGCTAGTGTAAGCCCTTTCCCTTTGCACTGTGATCCGGTATCTATCTTTTGTTTCAAGCATTAAGTTTTAGCTTCTCATAGAACTTGTTTTGTGCTTATTAGTTGGCCTTTATGCAAGTGGGCAAATCGCATTCGAATTTTGAGTTGCTGGCCTCGTAATATCTTTCCATTTTTAACTTAGGTTTGATGAATGGTCATTTGGATATGCTTTAAGTTCGTCCGAGTGAGTGGTACTTGCAAATGCCACCAATTGCTAAATCTGCAATCGTGAGATTCCAATTGATGAAATGCTCAGTTTATTGATAGGTGATGTCAAATTATACTTAAGGTTTTGGAGTTGCCGAGTGAGAAAGTATCATCCTTTCCATTGCGATCGCGGTCTATATGCGTTATACAGCAGTCAGCTTGCTTTTTATAGATTTTCTTATTGATGGTGTCAGTACGAGTTTGTTTGTTTGGGGATTTTGAAGCATCACTCTTGAACTGCAGGCGTACACCCTGGACAACCGATTCTGGACGTTACACCATCCCCACTCTCTGGCCTTTCACCTGGCCCTGGCAGCAAAGATGTTTTGTCTTGTGAACGGGTCCAAATATCTGGGCAATCACGGGTGAAACTTGGAAGCTATCCAAATGCACTCCGTGTCCTTGTAGTTCCTTCAGCTTCAACTCCAGATAGACTGCATAGTAGAATTCAGATTTGCTTCCATCGGTAAGTGAAAGCCCAAATTCGTTCTTGTAAATTACCAATCCTTTATTTTACTTTTAAATTATGTCTGCCTTTTCTGATTATTGGATGCATATTGCTGCTCTGTCTAACTCATTATTATTATTATTTTTTGCAGTAATGCTTCACTTGGATATTGTCGATGTGAAAAAGATGACTGGAAGGCCATTCATAAAGGGATGTGGAGCTCTTTCATGTCACCTTATGAATATAGATATGTTGATTTGAAGCTTACTGGTGAAGTTTCTGGTCCCATTACAGTGTCTGTTGTTGAAGGTGTGGACCATTTGTTCAAGAAGCCTCTCTTTCATGCTGCACTTTTATACGATATCAATAATATGTATCTGTGCAGAACCTCAAAAATGGCGCCTCATCTGTCTTGGGTTGGGATTTCTAATGTTGCTGCTTGCTCCAGTCGTCAGCAGTTGGGTTCCTTTCTATTATAGCAGTTCAATGGCAATAGGAGTTCTGCTTGTTGTTATCATTCTTCTTTTCCAGGTAAACGCCGCTACTCAAGATGTTGCCATCTGATTGCTTGTATTTTTAGATTTCTTATCTGAATGAGATTTAGCCCTTTAATATTCTGCACGTGTTCTAAGATTTTACCTCATTGTTATTCAGGGAATGAAGTTATTGCCAACAGGAAGAAAGAGTGCCTTCTACCTTACCTTGTATGGATCAATGGTGAGTATCTTCTCTGATGAAGCTTCTCAGTTGAAGATTCCTTCTTTTATTTTATAGCGTTTTAAGTGAATTAACTGTCTCTCAGCTTGGAGCTGGATCTTTCCTTCTGCATCAATTTTCAATGATGGTGAATGCGCTTCTTGTCAATTTCGGGCTCAGCGAGGAGATGCATAATCCGGTGAGTCCTTTCTCCTGTCTTATTTTACAGCCATGATCATGGTATGCATGGTTTTCGGTCGAATTGTTGCCTCCTGTATTTAGAAAATTTCTTTTTGTTGTTGCTGGGAAAAGTTACAGGTTTAAAAAATTTCTTACATCGTTATTTTTGGAAATATAAGCATGCAAAAGATGAATAAATTGCTGTTGTGAAATTTGTTTTGAGAACTGTTCTATTCCGAGACTAGTTATTATCCATTAGTATTAAACTAACTAGGGCAAGAGTTGTTTTACTCTGCAATTGTTTCATGCAGGTGTCTCTTTTCCTACTGATTGGAATCATAATTGCCGGAGCTGCGTTGGGTTACTGGATAGTGCGAAAATTTGTCATATCAGAAGATGGGACTGTTGATGTTGGCGTAGCCCAATTTGTGAAATGGGCTATGCGGGTTGTTGCAGCTACTCTTATTTTTCAGGTTTGCCACTTCATTTACTTGTTCTGTTATTTTACTTGGGCATATCCATAAGTCTATGTTACAAGAATCTATAGGAAATATTTTCTTTCTTAATTAAATTTGTCTTAATATTCTGTTTAAGCAATTATGGGTATCCGTTCTGATGGTGTCATGGAACTACTTTTGCAGAGCACTCTAGACACCCTATTGGCATTGGGAGCTTTGGTCTTGTGTTCCACTTTCTCCTATCTTATTAGTTCTCCGTTTTGGCATGAAGCAGCGTAAGTTATCTGATCTTGCTTATCCAACTTTATAAAAGAAGATGCTTCCTTCTTACTGCTGGCATTTCATCTATTACACTTATATTGTTAATCTGCTGGAAGTTCATACTAACTGTTTTACAAGATGCTGTGTGTTCCACTTGTGGTTATTTGTTTCAAACATTGCTATTGGGTCCCAGAACTGAGATTAACATGTCTGCGCATTGATTTTGTGCAGGTACGAGTCGTGTTCTTTGAATTGGAGTCCTTCAAAACAGTGGTCCCCGCAAGGTACTAAGCTTAGTTGTGCTGAGTTCCTTGCTAGGACACCACCAAAGGGATCTCAGAGTAAGCTGTGGAGTAGACCAAAGAAAACTGCAGCTTGGTTGGACTCACCTGTTAAGGGTAAAATTTCTATAGCCTTTGTTTGGTGTAGTTATTATCCTCATGAATATTCTAACTTTGATACTTCGTCTGTGTCTCAGATAAGTTGTGAAATGCGCAAAACAATTTCCCGTAAAACAATGAAAAATCATGTCTATGACTTTCTGATAATGTGATGCCGCATCGAGTTTTATGTCATCGTAGTCCATTCTATATTATTCCTAATCCGCCAGGAGCAGAAACCCAGAGTCGACCCAATCAAATCATCACCTTTTCAAAGTTTAGCTTTAAAGGAACCTGGTAGAGCTGGATTTAGAATAATTCATGAATTATGGTAAATGCGAAAGAGGTTCGATGTTGCATTAGTGCATTGTTAGTTTTGAAGCCACTGAAAGATTTTTCCCATAAGGTCTACCTATTACAGATTGTTATTCTTGTTTTATCAACGTATTGTCTCTTGAGAAGATTCTTTCTTAAAGAGGTTTCCTTGTTTACCATGCAGGTGTTGTATCTCCCTCATCTGAGGCGAGGAAAAACCACCCGGACTACTACTCGGTTCTCCACAAAAACCCAAATCGGAAGAAATTATCGGAACAGGAGTGGGAGGATTCAAAGGCTCACTGGACAAGGGAGGCGGTGTCAGACTTGGTCTCGTCTCCTGAGTTTGCGGACTGGGTCATCGACCATGCGGACAGAATCCGGGTCGTGTCAAGTGACAGCGATGAAGCAGTTGGTAGCGACTCGGATTCCACCAATGAGGTCACTGCAAAGAGCAGCAATAGGCTTAGCTTGTTCAGTTTCTGGCAGTTTTTTTACTGAAACATGGTTTCCTTTCCCTTTGTTACAGGACATCCATTTATGACATGTACGATAGTTGTAAAGAGATTCAGTCAGGTTTAGTTAGTCTCTGTAGCTGAAGACAAGGATTCGGTTAGTCACAGGTGAGATTTTTCTGCAGATTAGGATCAATGTATGGGCAGTGTTAGGTTCCTTTGCAAGACTTGTGAAGTAGACATCCCGTCTTTTCAAGAAAGTGAAAGGCATCTTGTAGTCTCACCGATTGGAGGGCCCGGAATCCGAAATTTCGGCCGATGCATCATTTGTGTCATTGAATGCCAGCAAACACAGAATATTGTAAAAGAGTAGTTGTCTCATACCCAGACGTGTCTCCTCTTCATAAGCCATTTGCTTTAACAATGAGAATCAGGGTCATTTCATCCGACTCCAACTGCCTACATAACATCTCGAAAACAACACTGTTCGATGTTGTTCTTATGCTAGCAATTTGAGCCTGTCCCTTGCAAAAGCGCGAAAAAGTAACGGGAAATCTGATTCGGATGAGTGTATGTTTTCGCTGGCAAGGCCACGTCAAGTTGACCGAGTAATCCTTAATATTAAACGGGCACTAATCTTAGCAGCCACGGCATTTATTTGAATGAAGGTCAGCTTGTTAATGAGCATGCAGCTGATTTAGACTTGAGAATTAAATGACTATGTGAACGAAGAAAACCATTGTCAATGGTTGAAGTTTCTTCCTACTTCCTCAAGCCCATCTATAGAAATCATAGAGTCGCAGTCGGCTCTTTCTTTTTCTTTCGATGAGATTATGAGGTATTTTTATTCAGGCATTGGACTTTTCTTGGATATAAAATACTTTATGTATAGAGTTTGTGATGGAAAAAAAAGAGTATAAATTCATCCAATGACGACGTAAATTTTTTAACTACACCACACTTCATGATGAAGGACTTTCTCAACACGAGTTTTCTCAATTCACATGACTCAAACTTGAGAACTTACTTAAAGGAAACAAGCGTCAAACCGCTTGAATCAACCTATATTGGTTACGCCACGGCATTTATTTGAATGAAGGTCAGCTTGTTAATGAGCATGCAGCTGATTTAGACTTGAGAATTAAATGACTATGTGAACGAAGAAAACCATTGTCAATGGTTGAAGTTTCTTCCTACTTCCTCAAGCCCATCTATAGAAATCATAGAGTCGCAGTCGGCTCTTTCTTTTTCTTTCGATGAGATTATGAGGTATTTTTATTCAGGCATTGGACTTTTATTGGATATAAAATACTTTATGTATAGAGTTTGTGATGGAAAAAAAAGAGTATAAATTCATCCAATGACGACGTAAATTTTTTAACTACACCACACTTCATGATGAAGGACTTTCTCAACACGAGTTTTCTCAATTCACATGACTCAAACTTGAGAACTTACTTAAAGGAAACAAGCGTCAAACCGCTTGAATCAACCTATATTGGTTACGCCACGGCATTTATTTGAATGAAGGTCAGCTTGTTAATGAGCATGCAGCTGATTTAGACTTGAGAATTAAATGACTATGTGAACGAAGAAAACCATTGTCAATGGTTGAAGTTTCTTCCTACTTCCTCAAGCCCATCTATAGAAATCATAGAGTCGCAGTCGGCTCTTTCTTTTTCTTTCGATGAGATTATGAGGTATTTTTATTCAGGCATTGGACTTTTCTTGGATATAAAATACTTTATGTATAGAGTTTGTGATGGAAAAAAAAGAGTATAAATTCATCCAATGACGACGTAAATTTTTTAACTACACCACACTTCATGATGAAGGACTTTCTCAACACGAGTTTTCTCAATTCACATGACTCAAACTTGAGAACTTACTTAAAGGAAACAAGCGTCAAACCGCTTGAATCAACCTATATTGGTTACGGTGGAACGAATTCATTTGCTCGATGGCCATCAATAATGTGGACATGTCGTTGTCGTGAATCAACAGGCAAACGCAATTGGCGTCGACTTTGAGCCCAAAGTTTTGTCTTCAAGCTAAATTATTGAACTTCATGGCAACTTTCAATGTTATTCACATTATTATTATTATTTTATCAATTTTTTTACAAGTAAAAATAATTAAAAGATTCTCTATTAATTAGTTCCATGTCTTAGGGAGGACCACCGCCCATCAATTCAATTCACGTCTTAATTGATGACATAAGATGATAAGATACCACTTTCGAGACCTCATCATAGAATCTTGATATTTTCTAATTGCGGAAAATGAAAAGTATTTATGACTAATCCATCAAACGGGCTCCTAAACCTCCTTCGGTCCGAACCACCACACGACTTACTTTGACGGAAAAACAAGGCGATACAAACGAATGACTAAAATGGTTGTTATATTTCAGCTTGACCAGCCTCAAAATCTATCCTTTCATACATACAAATTTAAAATGATCAACCCTCGGAGATGCACCGCAAGATTTTATGGCATTACAAAAGATGATTATTTATGCGTAAAACATCGGCGAAGATTATGTAAAATTTGCAATGATTATTCTAATGGTCGTAACTTCTACATTATTATCTTTTCCGAGGACTCTTCTTTACCCACACGTTTCAAACTTGACCTTTTGCCCTCTCCACAGGAGCACACGGCGAGAGTGTCCGGTTCCAAAGAGATCATCATATATTCTATTTTAAAAGCTGTACGCGTATATATATTTATATATTTATATTTTTTGGTAGAAATTTTTTCTACATTTTGAAAATTATTGCCATGTTTATTTATAAAATCAAATTTAATTTTCCTTAATTTTATTTTACTTTTTTCTCAATTCAACGACACAATCATTACTTTTTTAATCTTTTTCTCTAAATTATCCCTCATACTTTTTTATTTATTATTATAATTAATTTTTTAATATTAAATTCTCTCAACTATTCAACATTTTTTTCTCAATTCAACAACATAATCATTACTATTTTATTTTTTTCTTCAAATTCTCTCACATATTTTTCCCAACTACTTTTATTTTTATTTCCTTAAATCAAATTAAATCAAACTTAACTTTGTTACCAAATGCAATGCATGTGTTTTGAAAAAAATGAAAATGCTCACAATATTTTCATCCCTTTTTAGAAGTTATTTTTAGCAAATTTTTTTAAATTATGAAGGAAGATACGAGACTAACAAGAGATAGAAGAAGTGAAAAAAATGGACATGTGACTACTAATGCCTAAAAGAATTGAATATAAAATCCCTTAATTATATATATATATACCTGTCAATATGTTATATATACCTCTTTTACTGTAATTTTCAATTTGATCTTCGATGCCACATTCTTAATTGTCTTTTTCTATGTGTATTATGGTTTTGAAAAGTTTAATGGGCCTCGACTAACCCCTTCGATTCGGATTGGTTCATTGAAGGGTAAGGTAGTGTTTGATATTAGAGTTGAGTTGAGTTGAGTTTTGGTTTTAATTTGTTTGTAATGATTGTGTTGTTGAATTATGAGAAAAAGTGTGAAAAAGTAATAAATAGTTGTGAGAAAATAATAATTGTATTGTTGAATTGTGAAAAAAGTAATGAATAATTGAGAGAATTTATTATTAAAAATTGAATTGAATGGTTAAAAAATTGAAGAAAAAAGAAAAAATAATAATTGTGTTGTTAAATTGAAAATAAGTTGAATTGAGTAGAGTTAAAAAAAAATCTAAAGTTAAACAAGGCCTTAACTCTACCAACCATAGATTTTATCTATTCACAATAACTCAAACCTGATTTCAAGTCTTAATTTTCATTTTTCTATTAATTCTTCATTCTTTTAAAAACCCCAGGCACTCTTAATGCAATGGGACTGAACCATTATCAGTGGCCTATAATCATGACATCAGATTGAAGAATTGATGGTTACGTAGAGGTGGTGGACTGAATTCATATAATAAATTTTCATGATAGATTTCCGTTGCAATCTTAGTTATAAGAGAGGAGCATGACCCTCGTACAAAAAAATAAAAATTTAAATAAAGAGATACATGTAATTTCATTAACGAAAATTAAATTTAAAACGTTTAGATTATTATTAGACAAGAAAGCATGGTTGTACATTCCCTTTCTCAAGAACAGTGTGAACTTTATGCTGTGGGAGGGAACTCGTTTTGGCCACGTTTTCTTCTTTTATTTTTTACCACAAACATAAGAAAAAGAAGAATAAAAAAGAATTAGAATAACTTTGGACCGTATATTATTATATTGTGTTATTGGTCTTTGATTTAGATGGTTAATCATGATTCACATGGCAATATGGAGATCCTCATCACGGGCCTACAGGAGGCGTGGATTCTTTGGTTTTATACGCTTTCCATCCATTGGATATTTAATTATTAATCCATATGGTTATATATATATATATATATATATGGGCTGGAAATGACTTGGATCGGTACCTATGATATTTAGCACAATGACTTCTTTTTTTTTTGTTCGTGGATAGCCCGGATCACATGAATACAGATTTCTGTCATTTACCTAGCTAATCTAGTCAGATCCAAGTTGATGGAACTAACGCTTTCGATCTTACAATGGAATGGGTAGTCGTAGGGATAATAGGTTTTTATATATATATAGGATTTTATATCTAGCTAGCTAGTAGGGAAGGATTTTTTATATGCATGTTATCGTACTCATCATTCATCCCCCAATGAACCATAAAATCATCATCGGTAGAGAAACAAAAGTTATAGTGATAATAGGTTTATATAATATATATATATATATATACACACACATACCCCCAACAAACTAGTTTATTAGCAACTAAGTGATGAGTTTTAGTCACTAAAAAGTCGCATTTAACAATTAAAATATATTTAAACTATATATATATTTAGTTATTAATTCCTTTTACTACTAAGCTGTTACAACTGAAATGCAATCATTTAACAACTAAAATATATTTTGATCATACATATATTTAGTTATCAATTCTTTTAGCTACTAAACTGTTACAACTGAAATGCAACTAAATCATTTTTGTTGGTATAAACTTTAGCAACTATATTTTGTTCTTTAATAATTGAAATTGTAGTTGTTAAAGAGTTTATTAGTTGCTATGAATTCTTTAACAATTACATTTTTCACTTTACTAAGAGATAAAGCGACTTTAACATCTAAAAAGTTACGCTTTAGTTGTCAAAACTCAATAGTTAAAGGACATGGCAACTAAATATATGTATGATTAAAAAATATTTTAATTATTAAAAGTGACTTTTGAGCAACTAAAATAGATTAATTAGTCACTAATAAATTGCTTTGTTGTAGTGAAATAAATATATATATATATATATATATGTAAAAGCATGAACCAAATAGGATCTCCCCCGTCCGTTATCTATTTATATATTTGGAAGAGATTGCTCAGATTGTTCCGGCACTCAGGGACGAAATCAAGATTTCGGCTAAGGGGGACCCACTCCTTGAAGGAATAAATAGGACAGTAAATATTCGATTCTTTGCCATAAATGTTTTAGAAGCAATAATGATAATAATTATATTTGACCATTATCTCTCTTGTATTTTTATATTGTGATGTGAATTCAATTCAAACCCTTGACCTCTAGTTTAGTATTTTTAGTCTCGCGCCTTTACCATTTCGCCAGCGATGCATCTTTGAATTGAATTCATTTAATTTATATGTAATTTTTTTTTCAAGACTCGGTAAATATATAAAAATTTTATTTATATATTTATTTAAAATTAAGAAAATAATTAATATGCATATAATATTAAATCAAACTTTGTGCATATATATATTGTTAATTCTCGAATGGTAAGTTGAGGATTGTTAAATTATCCAAAAAATTGTGTAATAAATCATATATAAACACAACGGATGAAGTAAAATAAACAAAAATAATAATGTACTATTTTATTTAATTCAAAATGTGTATAATGTAATTCACATCCATAAATAAATAAAATATATTTTTCACTCATATTGAGAGTAATTTGAATATCCTTTAATTCATGTTGAATAAATTATTTATTTTAGGTAAAAATAATCCATCAAACTTTCAACGTTTTATCTACTCATTTTGTAGGTAAAATTTCGTAAGTTTGAGGCAAATAAGAATTAGATTTAGAGAAAATTGTATTTTACCTCTAAAAGAATATATTGGGGCAAATAAAACTGGATTTAGAAGCAATTAGTCTTTTGCATTCTAAAAAATATATTTAGTGACAAATTTTCTATATGACTCAACTAATATGTATCTAAAAGTTATTATTTTGAGGCAAAATACATATTCTTTACTAATAATCATGGAATAGATTTATAATTTAGTAAAATATTAATTTTAGGCGCTTTTAGAGGCAAATAAAATTCACATAAGAGACATCTATTATATTTATCTCAAAATAAGAATTAAAGAGGCTCGCTTCTCATTATTTGTCCCTAAAAAGGGTTTTTCTTGTAGTGTTAGAAGAAACGAATATAAAAAACGCATAATAGTTTGTGCCGGAAACTAATCAATCGCTAGGATTTTTCCATGACAGTGGAGTTGAAGAAGAAGAGAAGGGATTTAATTAGAAAATACATAATGGAATCATTACCATCTATGTTACGAAAACTCCGCATGACAGCCGTGTACGCTTCCCATCCAACGGCTCTCACGCAGTATAATATTAATAATAATAATGGGACGACGAGTTCTAAGTGCTGACAGTGTCAGACGAAAATGCAGATTGTGAGATTTCTGTGCACTGTGCAATTGCAGACACCATTCGTACTTCCGATGCATTTCTGTCTTTTTGCATATGCCGTTGTTAATTAATGAAATCACAAACACTGCAACTTGCTAGTGCCCGCATTTTTGCCTAGTCTTTCTTTCTGTTCATAATTCATCACCACAAGCTATGAGATTATTCGGCCACTTAGCCGGACCGTCCCCGATGTCTTAGACGATAGGATCGGCACCGTAGTCGTCGGAGACTGAGCGACTATGGCTCGGTTTTTTTGATCCAATTATCACAAGGTGATCAAATTCTGGAAAATCACACTATTAAAATTATAACGATTTTGTACACGATATTTTCATTTTTTCACCGACTTACTTTCACAAGACAGTGCTTGGCCACTTTCGACAACGGTTATCGACCATCGGTTGAGATAATTTTGTATGAATGAGATAATTTCAGGTAATTAAATCACCAATTACACTAAAACATTATAGATATTATTATGTACAGTCAGTGAAAAGTCAGAGCTATATTACAGCGATGAACTGGCATGAGCGAAAATATTAAATGGAATGGTAAATGAAAATTCCATTTTACGTGGTCTAATTTGAAATCTAAGAAGAGGGATCCTTGTTGACCCGAAGATATTGGACTTTATATAATTTTAGATTTAAATTTAGATACAATTTAACTCGAGTTGGATATAACAATCATCAAAAAAGAAGAAGAAGTCATAAACAGTTATTTGCTTCTCTATTCCATTTCCAATTTCAATTTCTATCAAACATTTACCTCTGCCCACTAAATAAGCCCAAATCTAGCAAAAACAAAAAACTTTTTTTCTCAATATTATCAGACAAAAGTATTTATTATTGGCAAAAAATGCATTTTCTGGTTAAAAAAAAAAAAAAGAAAAAGAAAAAGGGTAAACAGAAGATCTAAAAATTGCATGCAGAGCCCATAACCCCGCCATACTATCGCGACTATCGGATATCGTAATAAACAACATCATGTGGACCAATCAATTAATTTTCTCGTCACATTATGGCAATTTTACAAAAGGAAAATATCTACACAATTGGTTGGTTCCGTCGATAGTTAATCAGTCCGGCATAGGGCATACGTGCTTCATTTCTCGACTTTCCGTTGAGAGTAACACAAACAAGTACGGTTTTATTACTTATTATATGTTCTGATAAGCGAGGTAATATAGCAACAAATAGACCTTATTCAAATGAGATTTAATGAGCTTTGAAATATATGAAACTTGAAACCCCAGTTGAATATCTCCCCTTCCACTGATTCCTTTGAATATTCTTTTGAGTGCAAAATTTAAATTAGAGAATACCAAATTTTCTCTTGCCAAAAAAACAAATATCGATGTGTAATAATCACGAGGTGCGTTCCAATCGACAGGTTGCCGTATGCATTTTGTTACCAAAGACAAGTCGAAACACGTGCGAGAAGAGACTTGCGCCGAAAAGAAAATAGTATTAATAATTGTTACTTATTAGAGTAAATTAATAATTTGCCCGTCAAAAGATCGATATTACATTAAATCTGATCTTAAAATTTTTTTTACATGAATCTTGACCTTAACTTATTAGATGTACATCATATTATTCATTTCATCTGTCTACCGTTAAAAATTCGACGGAACCCTCTAACGGATAGGGTAATACGATGTATATTTAATAGGTTAATATTAAAATTGATGTAAAAAAAGTAAGAAATAATGTCACATCAGATGTTTCCGTCTGCTATTGAACGACAGACAAACATAATGAGTCATTTGATGTACACTTAAAATGTCAAAATTTAATTTAATATAAAAAATTTCTTAAATTATGATTTGATGTAACACTAATTTCTCATGAAAAATTTGTTACTTTACTCATGTTAATAATAACTTGAACGAAAAAATAACAAAAATAGTAGGCCCAGCTGGGAACCAAAAGTTACAAATAGGAAAATGCGGTGGGGTCCAGGAAAGATCCGACTGTACTGTTCATCTGAATCTAAACAGCAAAAAACTACAGTAACCGCGGGCAGTCTGTCTTGGCGCCCCGGGCAGCGGGCAGACGACAACATATATATTTTTTTAATAATTAGTAATTAATTGATTCATTGTTTATTTACTCGTCGGAGTCCTTCCTTCTTCCGCTATTAAATAGAGAGAGGATTCTCTCCGTCTGTCTGCTCAAATCTACCGGCTTTCCCCTGGAATCCAATCCTTCCACAGTCTCCTCTTCCTTCTCCGGGGGATTGCTGGGCAGATTCTTTTCGTGCTTTCTTGTTGTCAGATTGAATCGGAGCTGCAAAATTTGCATTTTCTTTCAATCGGAGCATCAATTTCTCCCTCTCCGGCGATGGGTCTGTCGGCGGATTCTCAGACCAGTGGAGGCGGAAATGGGACGTGGAGTGGTTTCCGGAGCTTGGTGCGGAGGAAGCAGGTCGACTCTATTCACGCCAGGTCGCGGTCGGGCCACCAGTTGGCCAAGGAATTGTCCGTTCTTCACCTGATCGCCATCGGTAATCCGCCGCATCCTCCTGCGCTTAATTTGCGTTTATCTGGGAATTTCTGTGGCTCGTGTTGCTTCCTTTTGATGTCTGGCGTTTTCTGTCTACCTGGGAATGTTCCGATGTTCTTTTTCGTGGATTGTTCTGTCTCATGTGGTCTCTGAATTTTCAGTCCCCACTTCAGTAATCTAATTATCGTCTGATCGATTTTTCCTTCGCTCAGACTGGTTTTATGGGTTTTAATTAGCGTCCTGAAGCAACGTTGTATGATGTTCTTGATCAGGTGTGGGCTCTACGATTGGCGCTGGAGTATATATTCTTGTCGGGACTGTTGCTAGAGAGCATTCAGGACCATCACTCGCCATTTCATTCTTAATAGCTGGGATAGCTGCAGCCCTGTCAGCCTTTTGCTATGCCGAGCTTGCGAGCCGTTGCCCATCTGCTGGAAGTGCCTACCATTATTCATATATTTGCGTCGGAGAAGGGTATATTTCTTGGAGCTCATATTCCATATTTAGGCATCAACTGATAAACTCATGCTTGTTAATTTTTACTGTTATTCCAGTTTTAATAGATTAGGATTGGATGGTTTCGTTAATATTGAGAGCATGCTTGAACAAAGCATTCTTTTCGTCAGTATTACATGGGCTTTCTTTCAGTGCCTTAACACTCTTGACTTGGCAGTGTTGCTTGGCTGATTGGTTGGGCGCTCATACTGGAATACACCATTGGTGGTTCTGCAGTGGCTCGTGGCATCTCCCCGAATTTGGTTAGCAATGTCTTCTCATTTTTCAACCTTTTTGGCTTTCCAGAAGGTCCTGGATGCCTTATTTGATTATCTTGTTGGATCTATGACAATTGCGGATATGTCTGCTGATGATTTCATTTTACTAACATTTAGAATTCGGTTTTCTGGCGACAATTTTACACTCTATTTTTCCAATGACGTCAGTGGCAATTTATTCTGGTCCTTCGTCTTTGGCAAAATTGATTGATTAAAGCCATTAATTTCCAGCCCGTCTTATTTGAATTGTGCATATTTAGATTGATCTGGTTTTGACATTGAGTTACTACGAAGATGTTTGTCATTCCTTCTTTCTTTAGCTTGAAATAGAGAATAGCATGCTTTGCATTTTGAAATATCACAAGAAATTAATATTGCTAACACTTGTGTGCTTGAAGAGTGCTGTTCCATTCAATGAGTATGCCATATCTTACTTGATCTGAGTTGCTCCAGTTGCTCGGACTTTTATTTGAAGGGGAGTTTCTCTTGAAGTGTGTCTCCTATTCTCAGGATGATACTATGTGATCTGGACTTTAACTCTTGCCATTTCACCATTTCCAGGCATTGCTCTTTGGTGGAGCGGACAGTCTTCCTACATTTTTAGCCCGCCAATATATTCCTGTGATTAACATGGTGGTGGATCCTTGTGCTGCGCTCCTAGTAATTATCGTTACTGGGTTATTGTGTGTAGGAATCAAAGAGGTATGACTATCCCTATTCTGTTTTTCATGGAGTTAGCGTCATTATCTTTTTGCAAATTCTCATTGGGTGGACATAATTTTGCAGAGCACTGCAGCACAAGGCATCGTCACGACTGCAAATGTATGTGCTATGATGTTTGTCATTATTGCTGGCGGGTACCTTGGTTTCAAGACTGGATGGGCTGGATATGAACTTCCTACTGGGTATTATTGTGCTACTATTGTATTTACTCACAGAAGTTGATCTGGTTGAGTCTTATTTAAATTTTCTTTGAGTTTGCAGGTATTTTCCATTTGGTGTGGATGGGATGCTTGCTGGTTCTGCAACAGTCTTCTTTGCCTATATTGGCTTCGACTCTGTTGCCAGCACTGCTGAAGAGGTAAATATTTTTCCCTTGTTCTGCATTCATGAGGCCCAATGCTGTAGTTTGACTTATTTCTGAAATCATCACTGCATCTGGGTGTTTGTTTGACAGGTGAAGAATCCCCAACGAGATTTGCCTCTAGGCATAGGGTTTGCCCTTTCAATATGTTGTGCCCTCTACATGATGGTGTCAGTTGTAGTTGTTGGTCTTGTACCTTATTATGCAATGGATCCTGACACCCCCATTTCATCTGCATTTGCCAGCCATGGGATGCAATGGGCAGCGTGAGTGTTTGAGATCCCTTGAAATTCTTGTCCATTCAGGTACACCTTATTTCAGGGAGTATTAAGCGTTTGTACTCATGACTACTTGTCTCACTGTTGATGCAGTATCATTGTCACAATTGGAGCTGTTACTGCCCTCTGTTCGACGTTGATGGGTTCGCTTCTCCCTCAGGTAAATAGAGCATACTCAAGGTTTTCCTTCAGAATGCTGGTCTAGACTTTGATTCTGTGATACCAGTCTGCTATTCATAACCATGTATCTTTTGAACTCGTTAGAATTTCTTTTATAATGAGTTTTGTTACATTGAAGACTGAGAGTTTTTAGTGGAGCTTAACCTGTTTACTGTATGCAACTCCATTTCTAATTGAATTTACTTGGTGACGTTTTAAATGCTTATAAAAGAAGTTTGAGAAAGTCGAAAGGACCTTCTTTTCCTGTTCTATTGCATCTTCAAATTCATTAATGTGACAGTATAGTGTCAAATATGTGCCAATTGAGATGATCCTAGTAAATACAAGATGAGATTCTCTTACTACTGTCTTGACGGTAGTTGGTTCTTGAGTTACATGAAATTTATGGTTTTAGAAGTATTGGGAGTTGTATATCTAGAGATCTACCATTTTGTTCAATATAGGATTGTACTCGCCAGGGAAGGTCTTCACGTGTCTCATTGCTCTGTTTTTCAGCCTCGGATTCTGATGGCAATGGCCAGAGATGGATTGCTACCTTCTTTCTTTTCAGAGGTGAATAAACGGACCCAAGTCCCTATCAAGAGCACAATTGCTACTGGTTTTGGTGCTGCAACCCTAGCATTCTTTATGGATGTTTCACAGTTGGCTGGGATGGTAAGCTTGACACACTTGTTCCCAGTGCTGATATCTGTGTGTTTGTCTTACTTAGACTTTAGATATTTATGGAGTTTGAATTTGGTTTCAGAGAGCATCAGTAAGTTGCTACTTTACCTTAAATAATTTGCACATATTTACCATGTAAAAATTGTTTCTTTGATGGATATCTTTTTCCATCTATGCCAAAGGGAGAAAATATGATTACAGCATTTGCTTTCCTCTTTGAATCTGAATTGTCTCCATATTGGGGGGCGGTGGGGTGGCGGGGGGAACAAAACAGGTCTCTTGAATTCTCTCAGAGCATACTATATTCGTAGCTTGAAAGAAGGGATATAAAAGGAAGGGATGACATTGAAGACGCTTGCTATTGCCAGCTAAAGTTTTTCTTGTGAATGTGGATAGATATAGTCTAATGAAGTGGTCTTTTCCATGCAGGTCAGTGTGGGTACTCTTCTAGCATTCACCATGGTAGCAATATCTGTGCTGATTCTGAGATATGTTCCTCCTGATGAGGTACCACTTCCACCGTCACTTCAGGAGTCAATCGATTCTCTCACATTGCGATTGAGCACACAAGATGCTATTGGGAAGAGTTTCCAAGTTCCTGCTGGCACTTCTGAGGATAGTAAACAGCCTTTACTTGAGGGAAAGGAAGTCTCAGTTGAGTGTCCTCTTATTGTGGAAAAAGCTCTTTTCAATTGTGAGTTTCCTATTTCCTTTCTCGATATATGTTCCCTTTGTCAAAGTTATCAGCTAGGAAACTTTTGTGTTTGCTTCTAATTGTTAAAGCAAAGATGGTTTTCTGCCCGATCATTCGCTAATTCAAGATTGATCAACTTGTGGTGCTGATACGTCATCTATGATTTTCCGCCTTCAAATTAGGGTTTTGTGTTTTTGAGATGATAATATAGTATTTTTTTCATAAGTCTCTGTTTTGGCTTTGTGGTTTACTGGCTTAATGATAGTTTAACTGGGAATATTTTTTTTTGTGCTTTTCCTAAGGAGTTAGTGACCTCCAAAAAGCATATATAAGGAGTTCTGGGTGGCTTGTACTGAAAGACATGTATCTGTTGGCCTTTGCTTTCTCTTAGCATCTCACTGTGGCTTCAAGCTAACTATGTTCTGATATACAGATGTCATCACTGAGAAGAAGAGGCGAAAAATTGCTGGCTGGACAATAATGTTCACTTGTGTAGGGGTGTTTGTCCTAACATATGCAGCCTCAAGTTTGGGACTTCCTAGGTGAGGATAACTTCATGATTTACCTTTTCTCCTCGCTTAAGCTGTAGAGTAGTTAAACTATAGGGCTGTGTTATTACATCTAGGAAGAATAACTGCATATGTGGTCGTGAATCTTCGGAATAGATGCTTGGTTACTTCTGTTTCTCTATCTGAATTTGTATTGACACGGTTAACTGTCCTGCCAGCTTGGTTCGTTATTCATTGTCTGGAATTGGTGGTGGTCTTCTTTTGGGTGGACTGATTGTGCTGACCCTCATCGAACAAGATGATGCAAGGCACAGCTTCGGTCACTCGGGAGGTATAATTGCTGTTTAAACTAATAAGTAGTCCAGTTTGTCTATCATTAATTTTTTTTCCCCCCCTTGCATCCCTTACTCTTTAAGACTTGCAAAGGAATTCCCTAAATTAAAGTTCGATTTGTTTCAGGTTTTATTTGCCCGTTTGTTCCCCTTTTGCCCATTGCTTGCATACTCATCAATGTCTACTTGCTGATCAACCTCGGGTGAGTGACATTCTTCATGATGTAACTCTATCATCAAATAGAAAATTCAAATATTCCTTGTGGTTACCTATCATAACCAAACTTAAATTTCTCTCCGGGTTTGCCAGAGGTGCGACATGGGCCCGGGTTTCTGTGTGGCTATGTATTGGGGCTCTTGTGTACATATTCTATGGTCGGACCCACAGCTCGTTAACAGATGCAGTGTATGTTCCAACGGCCCATGCCGATGAGATTTATCGCAGTTCTGGAGACTCTTTGGCTTAATTCATCAGTGATTCATCAAAAGAATCGTCAGCAGACCATCGCCAACGTTAGTCTTTCTGGTCTGAGGCAGCTTCCTTCGACTCCATGCCCTCCATGTATAAGTCACCGAATCTGTTCAACCTGTGGTTGATTCATCGGTCTTAACTGTCTGTCTGTCTGTATAGTATGATCCTATCGGAAGATCAGTCGTGGGGTTGGAATTGTCTGATGTAAATATGGTTACGTCTCAAGGAAGAAGCTGCTTTTATTCTTTGAATCCTCAGGATTGCAGGTAGTGTTTTGTGTCGATTTGATTGGATAAGGTTGTAAGGTCGATGATGAACTTTTCAATTTGTAAATAAGCGTCGGCTGATTGCTCTCAATATATGACGAAGATATTAGAAATATTTGTATCATGGACATAATGGGTTACTGGCCCATAAAAACGTGCGACTCTTACAACATTCACGACCACTCTGCTTCAGTGAGAATTTGGGACTGAAATCAAGAATTTTATTGGCATCCGATGGCGGTTATTTTCAGGGATAAAAGTGTTCGGTCACGTACTAAGTAGCAGCGGCGCTGCCCTCGGTTTCGAGAACCTAAGTAAGGTGACGATAATGTCACTACATCCGATAAAAATTAAGTTAAAAGAGCAACTTTGAGATTGGATTATCTTCGGAACTAGATCAAGGATGGGCTAAACATAAAGGGAGAAATCCATCCTGGGGCCTGACCGGCCACCATGTCGATTCAAGAGTCACGAAACATCAAAATGGTTGAAGGAAAGGGGTCATCCATGGAACCAAGGAAGTAGAAACTCAGACAGCGACGAAATTGGACTCCATCCTGCTATATGCACAGACCATAACAAAGCTGATCCTTGAGCATATGCTGCTGCTGCCTCACCCAAAGGTAGCGATGAGAAATGATTTGTAGATGCTCATGAATTTTGCGATGAACGCTGCAAAAGAATTGCCCCAAGTCCCATTAGAAAGGCCGAGTCCGCGAGCACAAGTGCAATGGTAGAAAGTACTAACTGATGCACGTGGACTTGAAGATCGTACACAACCTCGAAGAAATTAGAAGATCTTCCAACCATAACTCATGAGTTTGTTGACTTAAGGTTTCTTAAGATATATGGCTCATTTGGAAGATTAGACAGATTATGCTCAAAAAGGGGAATTCCCAATTGATCAAAGTACAGCATAATGCTGGCCACCTCGTCTCAACGTGGGATTTTCTTTTTCCAAAACAATCTTGAAAAAAACAGCTTGCTTAGTATAGGCACAAGTTTCTTTTCAGAAAGAAAAAGTACCTTCAAGGTGGAATATGGCCTTCTGTCCAAGACGCATTCGATGCTCCTGCGGGTGCAAAAAAGGAGTTAAACAATGTATATCAATAGAGACATCATTCCCTTGCTTCGTCTACAACAATTACAATTGTGAAATAGTATCCAGAAAAAAATAATCGTGAAATAGCAAAATACAAAAGACTCCACATGCCACCTTCACATTGCGGGACCTAATTAATAATTAGATCAAATTTCATCTAATCTTTTTGATTTAATAGTTGAAAAACACCTTAAACTTAATTGCTTTACTTACATAATCTTCGAATTTCTGCATATAAAAACCCAATCAAGTGAGTTTTACCATTTTACTCAGGTCGTTGGACATGTAAAATACAGTATACTACATTTTTAGCACGACTATCTGGCAAGTAGAATACGTCTGACATTGGGAGAGGTAAGACCTTGGTCCTAAACCATCAAGAGGCTCTCCAAGCACGTTGAAACAAGAAAAAATATTAGATATACAGTAGAGAGCATGCAAGTACATCAACATAAAGCAAGTCATAGGGAGTCTATGAGGAACTGACATAATATGCCGCCCAATGGCAGACCTCATGCTTCAATTCAGCATCTAATTTCCTCAGCAGTTCATAAAGCAGCCTCTGCAAATGAAAATAGAGAATTAAATTCCAGTCAAGGCTTGACAACAATCAAGCTGTCAAAGAGACCTATCAATACCTTCAAAATAATTTCCGGAGGAATGCAATTAGTAAGGAGCTCGTATATCTTCCCTCGTACCTGGAATAACCTACAGCACAGAACATAAAAATTTTATGCTGCAACATTTTATGAACAATTACATGTATCTAAAAGTTTTTTAGAATTGAAGCGATCGTCCCAATTAGAAAAGAATGTGATGTTCCCTGTTATAAGCGCCAGATCATGCAGGTAAACAAGTACTGTAAGGTTAACCAAACCTTTTAGGACTCTGCTCCTTCATTATGTCAGACACTATTTCAGAAACATACTCTTCCCAGTCCATTGGAGGGATTGCTTGGTTAGTTGTGAAAGGATACCTGATTCAATAGTATACCACCAATAAATAAATAAAAACATAAAACGCAAACAAGAATGACAGGAAAGGATGTGCCACTCCAGGCAGCCTTATTAAATAAGTAACAGTTTCAGAATCTTACTGCTGTACACGACAAGTTTCAAAAGACAGTATAGCTCTCCTCAAATTACGATTCGACTTTTCTGCAATACGAGCAGCAAACCCAGATGGAAGTTGCAGTCCTTCTTTCTTACCAATAAACTCTAACGCCTTCATGATCTACCAAGATACATTGGAAAAAGACAAAAGTGCATCACCAGCACAAAAATCCCATGAAGCATAGTTAAACCAATTAAGACACTTCCAAAACCAGATTTTAGAATCCTTGCAGGGCTTATAATAGTTTTCGATTACTTCAAGGGCTTCAGCAGACAAGAATTTCTACCTCATCTTCTGTCGGTGCATTTACTCGTACATTGAGACACCGAGAACGGATGGCTTCAGTGACTCTTGATGAACTGTTACAGCAAAGGATAAGCCTGCATGATGCGCTGTATTTCTCCATCGTCCTCCTTAGAGAATGTTGAGCTTCTCTCGACAGTTTGTCAACCTCATTAAGCACCAATACTGGAATACACAAAATCAAAATATCATGTACAGCGTACCAGCTCGTTCAATCTTTCTGGGAAAATAGAAAGTGAGCATTTAACTTATGAGTGTCCATATAGAATCTGTAAAATATAGGGAAAAAAAAATTTGACCAGCTCTATCATTTATCTGCTACATTAAATAGAGTAATTTTCTGATGAAGAAAACATTTTCTAGTTTGTTAAGAATATTTATCAAGCTATGTGCTCCATATCATCATTCTTTCAAGGTCGACTTTTGGAATGATGAAGCTGGTGCATCACATTTGCCCAGCATTTTAGAAAAGGTCAATCCAATCACTTGAATTGGGAAATTCACTTGCTCAGTGAAGAGTATTGGCAGATATAAGCTTGCTCCAAGCACTTCAATAAACTGCGCCCTATCCACACAAGCAGGAAGCCAGTTCCTCACCTTTGAATCCTTTCTTTCCTTTCGTATCAATGGGTCTATTCTTGGCCATTTCTTTAATTATCTCCTGAACTATGTATCTGTCCTGGAATCCTGCATCACTGGGGTTCATCTCGACATGGTTGGTACTTGACAATGTGGTCAACTCTATGTCAATAGTCCTGGAACCAGCCTGAAGCAAGGGGATAAAAGGACAAAGCATGAAGAATTTTCTCAATTGAGTAATGCAACACAATCATCCGATAAAATAGTTGCTTATCCACCTAAACTGCGACGAAAATGAAAGCATGTGATTCCGGAAACTTTTGAAGGGGAACGAACAGAGAAAAAGACGGAGAAGAAAAGTCTGATACTTACATCAATTTTCCATGTCTTATTTTCCACCTTCACCTGCAAAAACAAGAGGGAACTAAATCACATCTTCAAAGCGCATAAGAAATGAAAAGGACACTGGAAATGGACAAAACCTTTTCGGCGCTGGATCCGAACATCTGCCTGAGGAGGGCCATAATTAGGGTTTTCTTGCCGGAGCCGGAGGGGCCATAGAAGAGCAGATGCGGACAATCCTGCTCCGAGACCTGTACCAAATGCGACAGAACAACCCCCAGGATGATAAGCCATTGAACGCAGCACCAAGAAAGAGCTCAAATTGTTCATGCGAATGAATTGAAAGCTCATGCTTTTACCAATTTCTTGAGGTTCTGAGCAACGTCCTCGTGAACGATCATCTTGTCTAGGGTCTTGGGGCGGTACTTGTCGACCCACAGCATCTTCGGAGCTCTAAGTTCGACGGCGACGAGGGGCTCTGCCTCAGTTTCCGGTGGAAGAGGACAGTGAGTGAGAGAGAGAAGAAGGCAGAAGTGGCGGGAAAGAGCAGACACTGTCAACAGTGTCCTGCTTTATATACTGGCCTCCCCTGTCCTTTTACTTTGGAATTATTCCATAACTACTCCCACATTATGGGAACTTTCAAAATTACTGCCACAACTTTATTTTTGAAGCATTCATGCCCCTCAGGTCTCAACTTACAGTCAATTGACAATTTCACCCCCACCGGCACCCTTATTCGTCGATCTTGATGCAATATCCTAGTTTATTAGTCGAGCTTGATGTGAGATTTGATGTGAACTACATCTCTTCGGCCAGAATTTCGCTTTCAAACTCAGAACGAGATATGGCCTTACTAAGGCCATCAAAAATCATCGTCGGTTTAACCTCGGGGAGACCGAAACATGCACTCAAGCAATGCCCATCCGAGTAACCTTTTTGTATCATTACTGCTGTTGGGGTGTCGTTATATCCCCCAAGGTAGGGATGTTAGTTTTTTTTTTTTTTTTTTTTTGCTGGATAAGGATATTAGTTGACATATATGAGAATGATGAAGGCATATTTTGTATTTCGCATCTTTGTTAATCTAACCCGTCTTAACTAATCCTAGAGCATTAGACAGATGAATCACCTGAATTTCAGATTTGATAAGTCGAAAACAGCAAGTCGAAAAGCACCAAGCAATTCGTTCTTGAAAAGCGATAGTACTTGCAGTGGTAGTAGAAAAGGACGCGAATCTAATCCAGGGGCTCGTAATGTCGATCAGCAGAAGCTAAAACCTTTAGACAGACAAGAAGATTGCAAAATTAGCAAAGGACAGATTTAACTAGCATTTGGAATCCTCTAGCTATGTAATTTCGCTTTGCAGTCCGAGGCCTGTCTAAGACACTCCATTCATGCATTCTCCTGCAAATATTTTGTCCTTGCGATGAGACCGGCGGTTCCAAAGAGGGATCTCCATCCCTCAATGTCAGGCCCCTTATAAGATAAGCTCTATGGCTGGGGATAGAAACTCATCGATGACAGGTTCCTGACAAAGAAAGGCCAAATTTCTGATAAGCATGCGGAACTTGAGTTCGGGCGGATCAGTTGGTCTATTAGCAAAAAAATATATATATATATATTGTTGTGACGATTAAGATTTCAACGGAACAGAATAGAGGGCAGAGAAATATTGCCATACCTCTTCAACGGTTCACTCTAGAAGCTGATTAAAAGGGCCCGTTGCTATGTAAATGAGCCTCCACAAGTTTCTCATCTTCAGTCTTCATCCAATCTTGGCCTCTCCATTAACTAAACTAGTTCCCTCTTTGGATGTTGTGCTCTTCTTAGCCCTTTCTTTGTTGATGTAAGTCCGGTCTTTGGTGGGGTTCACCACTCTCTTGACGGCCTTCTTCCGTGGTGGTGTGGTTTGCTCTGGTGAGCTGCTTCTAGGTGAGGTAGTGCTGCCCTCGGAAGACTCAGATTCGTCCTTCAATTTGATCATGACCTTCTTCGGTCCATCCAAGTCGGGCAACGTTGGTGAAGTGGAGCCATCTTCAGAAGCATCTGTCTGCTGCTTAGGGCTGGCATTCGGTTGCTCAGAATCAGGCATTAGTGCTCGGCGGCTCAGACGAAGTTGACCCTTGTCATTCACCTGGACAAAGTCCCCATGGCCAGCAGCAAATTATTTTAAATGAGTAAACATGACAAAGAACTACCAACAATAATAACATCGATACGCAAATTGACACACGAGATTTTCGAGGCCTTAACAAATGCCTTATCTGAACCTAACAAGTCAATGAAGCTTATTACTAAGAAATCAGTGTTCTTCAACACCGTCCAGGTCCTCTCTGTTAGCAAAAGCCACTAAATATAGCATTGAAGATCTTCAACAACTGCTAGTAACATATTGCGGGTGGAGAAATATTTTTACCTCGATAAGTTTTACATCAATATGATCCCCAACTTTAAAAGCCTGTGCCAGTATAACAGGTGAATATATCAACACAAAAGTACTTCCAGTTACTTCATAAACGGAAATTGAGAGAAGAGGAGGCATACATCTTCAGCCTTAGGAAGCCAACTTGAACTTAACTCGCTGATATGGCACAAACCCTGGGAAAATATAATTGTGAGAAGCAAATTCAACCACCACCAGGATATATAATAGATACTTTTACAGTTTGATAATATTATACAGTTTGATAATTATGATGAAATTGTCGAGACGATGTACCAAGGCATAGGGGCACTTTATATGAAATATTAATAAAATTATGCAACCAGATAACTCCAGCTATTTTTTCAGTTTCGGACGCGAATTCACCTAGGAGACAATGGAGTTTCAATAATAAAGCATTAGCTTGTCTCATGCAACAACTTCTTGCGATTTGTAACTTTGTATCAGATACGTACCTCTCTACCAGGTGCTATCTCAACAAAAACTCCATATGGAGCAACTGATTTGATCTCACAGTCCCTGATGAGAATGTAATCAACCAGACTATATAAGACACCTTGTGTAAGAAAAATGGTAAAATGTGAAACAAGATAATGCTACATCAAATAATAACATCCAGCAGCAAGACATTAACTGCTAAGCATAAACATCCATTGAAAATCTGAGTGAAGACAAGAGGTGGGGTGAATCATACATCATATTATCGAAAATCAAATTTCAAATATCTTCTGTGATGATTTTTAACTTCCATGCTAAATAAAGCAATATGCATTCCAATTTCTAGGTACAAGGGCAAGCGAAGGAGAATTAACTCTGGAGGCAAATACCTATAAATGTCACCAACAGTCGGAACCATTGTCAGATTACTGATGATGGCCATAGATTTCTCCAGACTAGACAAATCTTTTGCCGTAATCTTCACCTGAAAAAGAAAGATAAATAGTATAAAACCTACACATAATTTTGCCAACACTATAAATCAAAGATCAAGTGTTTGATCAATCATACTAGTCCATCATCCTGGGTGTCAATGGACTCTACACCAGTTTCTTCAATTATACTCTTCACCTTCTTCCCGCCGGTACCAATGATCAAATTGATTTTCTCTGGTTTGACCTGCATAAAAAGATAGCATGTGCTAATATATACAAATGTGTAGAGCACAACATCAAAACTGACATTATCTGACACAAACCTTCATCACATGAATCAGTGGAGCGTGCTTAGAGAGCTTTTTCGAAGGGGGAGGCAAGCATTTTAACATTTCCCCTGAATATGGTAAAAACAGATTATTCTTGATGTAAAGTGAAGTCCATGTAAATGTAGCAATACAAACATTCCAAGTTAATAGTTGCATGTTAGACATCAGTTGATTCGCATCAATTTGAATTACCAAAAAGTTACATCAGGTTTTGACTTATAAGAGGAGAGAAACGAGAACTTCATATTTAACAGCAAGGAATACTCATAAAAGATTTTTTTTCCTTTAAAAAAGCAAGGAATATTAAAGTAACAAGTCAAACAAAACCACATAACCAACAAGAATTCACAATTTACTTCATCAATGCAGCTTTCAGTTTTTCTAAATTTTGGTAAATATTTTCCACAACTGCTTATGTTCATATCTAATGAATAACTTATAGCATGCGTTTACCAAGTATATGCCTTCGACCATCTCTTGCTTGTAGAAGTGCCTTCCTCATGATGGGTAAAGTAATTCCTCCAACCTATTGAAGAACCCATTCCAACTATTTTAATGGAGAAAATAAACTTCCTAGAAAGCTCAAAAGGGAGATCTAAAGGATTCACAAATAGTGTTAGTTTCTATCCTAACTACTGACACTGTATAATCTCCAAGCAAACATAGAAATGAAAAAAGAAAAAAAGTGAACAACAGAAAGAACTCTCAAAATTATATAAAATGTGCTGACATGAAGAGGAAAGCAATATACTGACAGGAAAGCCACCAAGAGGGAGAAAGTAGACATTCTGAAGAACAAATAGGCATCGATGCATCAATTAAATACCTTTATATCCATCTGAAATGCTGTTATGCCATCTTCATTTCCTGCTACCTAAAGCACAAAATCAGATGGGTCGGCAAATTTAAGCTTTTATTTCACCATTACTTGACAAAAATAGAAAGTCTTGGAGTTCTTGAAGATAATGAACATTTTCCCCCCCAAAAAAAACCTTAAAATCCATGTCTCCTGATACATCTTCAGATCCTGTTATGTCAGAAAGAATAAGAGGGGTTCCATCTCCCCCGAATTCCTGCGTGTCTAATACCATTCCCATGGCTATCCCCGCAATGGAGCTTTTAATTGGAACCCCAGCATCTTGCAAAGCTAAACATCCCCCGCAGACAGATGCCATGCTGTGACACCACCAAAAAGTCATCAACAAATGAGAACTTGAAACTAGGCACAAACACTTTAAATTTATTTTAAATTATTTCTTCGGAAAAAGCAAATGAAATAAGTCAGTTGATTGGATGAAAACAAGGTTATATGCATCCAACTTTTGACGGCACTATTATACACTAAAAATAAGAGATCAGCTAAGAGCACCTTGGTCCATCGTAATGAAACTAACGCTAACCCACCTTGAGGAGCCATTGCTCTCAATAATCGTACTCTCAACACGGATTGTGTAAGGAAAATTATCTTCAGAAGGCAATATAGTTTCAAGAGCTCTCTCAGCAAGCATGCCATGTCCAATTTCTCTTCTGCTAGGTGCTCCCATTCGCCCAACTTCCCCAACAGATGAAGGAGGAAATGAGTACTAGAACATCAAACACCCATTGCAAACTTCATTAGCGCACAATATTAATTAAAACTTACCATGCTAAGCAACTGAGATTCACATAGCATCCTTTAAACATCCAGTAATACGCAGAACAGTATCCCTCATCCAAACTCAATCTCAAGCATCTAGGAGAAGAATTATGTTACTGGATTGGTTTGCTATACTTAAGGAAGTTTTTGGTGCTCAACCATAAGCCTTTGGCTTTAAAATTCCACTAATTATTCAGAGTTCTTTTACAGCTGATGTGAGATCTCATTAGGCAAGAAACAACATAGAATCTTTTGCATATCCACTTAGTCCTACCTACTTCGATCCCTCAATATAAACCCCAGTAGTAAGAATAACAGGAGCAATCCACACACACCTGAAGATAAAATCTCTTCCACTCATCATCACCCTCAAGATTGTCAATCCTTTGCGCCATTTGCTTATCACCCAGGGTAACCACTGCCAATGACTGGAAACACAAAGTAGAAGATAAAGAAAAGAAACCTAGATCCTAAAATTTCAACCCTTAAAGCTAGAGACATGAATATCAGTTGCTATGTTCGTAGTCCATAATTTGAATGGTAAAATTAAAAAATATTGTTCATAGGGGCAACTGGGTGCCAATCCTTTTACATATACAAAATGGGAAGAAATAGGTGATAATAAATATTGAATCAATTACATTCACATTTGTAACCCAAATTTGCATAAGTCAATATTTATGGTTTTTGTGCAGGTTTAGCTGCAACATCTTATAAACAAACATGTCTAGTCTCCTAAATATGCACTGCATATGCATTTTGTTGCGAATTAGCAAATATCACGAGAGAGAGAAAGAGATCAGAATCAGGCTAGACAAGCATTTAAGACAAAGAACAACAGCAATGTGTGCCCACATGCACATTGAGCTGATGACTTCAGGTTTAAAGTACTTTCTTGCGAGCAAATCACGACTGAGAAAGACAGGGAGAAAGACAGGGAGAAAGAGAATAGGAGACCACATTTAAATATAATTTGCATTTAGTGAAAAGTAAATAATTACTGCAAGAAGAAAGAATTCAAACCTGCGTTTCCCCACGTGTAAAAAGAGCACTACCATGTGCTCGAGGAAGTAATCCACACCTTGAGTTAATTGGACGTATTCCATCTGATGTTCGTCCATCACTTCTTTTCCCCCCCTGCAAAAAGTCTATTTAAGGAAAGGACGCGAGATCTACATAATAAGTATATGAATCGTAATGCTAATGCTTTTTCCTACATACTGAAAAGCCCTCTACTCATAAAATTTACAGAAATTCTGAAACAATTCCTGATAAGTACAAGGAAACTCAAAATAAATTATAATTGATGTTTACAACATTAACTATAAATGTTTTATAAGCTTCAGTCTCTCAAAAGATGCTTTATGACACAAAAAGAGCTCTGCCAAATCCAAGACGATAACTCCAGCCAGAGCAGTAGGTGTACCTCTACAATACGTCTTCGAAGGAATTTGGAGCTGACTTCCTTAAAAACAAGCTTCACATCCACCTCAGAAAAGCACTAAATACAGAATAGATTAGAGCAAAGGTTAACCAACATCAGTGATAATATTGGAAACATTAAGCTAGAATACACCTATCAAGGTAGTGATTCACGTCCCATCAGACAACTTTAAAAGTTGTTATCACATGAAAGGCTACAGATTACTTAATTTTAAAGTTGAATATCCAGAAAGCAGCCAACCACACCAATGGGATGGTGGCAGGTGGTCTACCTTAAGTTGCGCACGCTGACATTAGCAAATATATTAGGCAAACTATGTTGTGCTTAATAAAAAGAGCCAGTAAGTTTCAGACAAGGAAGAGCCAGTAAGTTGTTTTGATGTGTTAAGCTTTTTCTTTATCTCACCCAAAATATTCTCAAGACGCCAACAAAGATTTTCTCCCTTCTTACTTTCTTAAATGAAAAGCAGAGAGATGATGAAATTGTCTTCTTGTCATTAGTTCATGATAAAATATCCTGGCATTTGTCCAATAAAGAAACATGTGGAGTACATCTTAACTAAAAAGAGAAGTTAAATTACAACTGGAAGACCAATGCTGATTGCAAGCTTAAACAGACATAGCAACACGGAACAAATGGACTCTGGAATGTTACCAAGGGAGTTGATTTTCTAGGCAGTGGCTTGATGTGAATATCACCTTCATCAACTTCCCCGTCCACAACTACTTCCTCATCTTCATCCTCATCCTCAAGTACGTCTGGTATTGTCTCCGCTGGAACGAAGGTTGCATCTTTGCTGACATATCCCTTTTCTGTGAGTATAGTCAATACCTTGTCTTCCAAAGACGTTAGTGCCTTTCTTCTGGGTATCTTTTGTTTGATTTGCAGCACTTTCACCAATTCATGACCAGCGATTTCCTTACAAAGAAGAATAAATAGGACCTTTTCAAACCTCAAATCTAAGAGGGCAAGGACAATTCACCACGCCTAAAAGGTGCGTGCAAAGGGAGAATATGATAATGACTCAAGTACGAATAGTAAGTGAGGCTATTCCAAGAGGCAAGAACTAACTTCACTAACAATCTGATGCATAGCATCCTCACATAAATGCACTTGAGTTAGTGTTATCTAAATAAGTAGATGAAAAGGCCATCATTGTTGTTATGCATCAAGTAAGCTTTAAGTTTTTACCCCGAAAATAAAAAAGGAATTTTAATCTAACTTCAACGAAACAAATATATATGATAACAGAGAACCCTTTTGGTTATGTAAAAATTGATGGTAGCAAAATAAATTCTAAATCAGGCGAGCATACCTCAACATGCTTATATAGCTCCGGCGGTGGTAATTTAATTGCATCCATCATCTTTGGCTTCCCACACTTCTTGACCAAAGCATCCACCTCCTTGCAGATTGCTCGTACTGCTTCCTATATTAACAATCGGAAAACACATGTAATGAATTCCTGAAAGGGAATTTTTTGCGGGAATTAAATAAGTGAACATCAACGGTCACCGAACCAACCTGCCCCACTTCTACTGCCTCAAGCAATTTCTCCTCTGGCAGAAAGTTACAGTACCCCTGCAAAGTTTAATGACAAAAGTTTTGAGAAGAGCAGAGTCAGAACTTCAAGAGGACAAGAAAGGACTCACAATCAGTATAGAAGAATCCGTTCATTGTTCAACACCCATGGCTTTCTATATGGTGCACATGTTAATAAAGTTCACAAAGAAAAAGCTGTACAGACTATAAAACAAAAAAATTCAATAAAATTAACTAAAATGCAAGTGTTTATAAAACCAAGAGTTCCTAATACATGCCTGTTACTATCCAAATTTTTGTCTGGTACATTTTGTCCACCACATGCAAGTTACTGAAAAAGCATAGTGCCACATCAAATTAGCAATAATTAGCCACTCCAAATAAATCATGCAAAAATAACAAAATAAAGTCTCTATCTTACATAGACCTCACTTTTGAACAGGATTCAGAATTCACCTCTATCATCAAGATGGCACTATCGGTTCCAGCAAGCACCAAATCCAAGTCTGATTCTTCCATCTCCTTAGTTGTAGGATTCACAATAAATTTATCTCCAACAAGACCAACTCGAACCCCTGCAATTGCTTTTGTGTTCGGTACTTCTGAAAGGGCTCTGCAGTATTCAATATCTTTGAAAAAATTAGACAGTTCTCACGTGGAAGGGTATCTTTTTCTTTTCCTTGAATATATGCCAAGTGCCGAGCGAGTAAAGAACAAACACATGAGCAGACTTACACCGCTATTCCAGCTGCTGTGACTGCCAAACAATCAGGGGAGTGCAAACCATCATAACTTAAAACCTGGTTCATCAGGTTTGGAAAATGTACATAGAAGATCAAACCCATATACTTAATACTAAAAAAGATGAATCGATCAATATTTTTTTATTATAAAAGATTGTCACAAGATTGTTCTTGCAAAATTTATATCCAGAGGAACCCAAGATGAATTTAACTGATGATGGACAGAGTGAGCCATACCCATGATAGAACTTGAGTTTCATGGTAGAAGCCCTTGAACATGGTTGGACGTAGAGGTCTATCTATCAATCTACAAATGAGAACCTACACATATAGAACAAATTTACAAAATAAACAACACTTGCCAATCTTTAGGAAAAGATATTAAAGATTTTTAATGTTTAATGACATCAAACATTATGACATCGTCAGTTATCCAAGTAGAACAGACTTTTTTTTTCCTTTTCTTTTTGAGAATTAAATGAATTCATTAAGGAACACCAAGAAGGTGCTAAGGAACAGATGTACAAAAAGATTTCCCACGAAGTCACCCCTAAGAAAGAGAAAGGGAGTTAGTTAACTCCAAAATGCATATCCCACCTATACACTTGTCTATAGCAAAAATATACAGTCCCAACCCATCTATTTATGAACAGATGAATCTTGATGAAGTCCTATTTAGCTAATTCCCTTTGTGAAAATGAAAGAATTAACGTTTGCCATACCCCTAAAAAGAATGTCTTTGACATTTACTTCTTATGAATAGAATGTAACTTCGCATTTATTCTGTACATAGCAATTTTTTTTTTCTCATGAACCATTTAAATTTTACTCTTTTGGTACAATGTACTGCTCCTCAAACTCTATTTTACATCATCATCTCATCATACGTGGCAGCTGCTATTTTCACCAATCCATACAGATTTAAGAAAAATGGCTGATGAAACTTTTACATGTTCCCAGGAACAGGAAGTCGTGAATTAACCATATTAGTGAAGGCAATTGCATTGATATGGGGGGAAAACGAAGGAATGAAAGCAACTATTTCAAGATAATGACAAGCTAAAAGCAAAAAAAAAGAAATGAATGCAAAGAGAAACAGGGTACCTCATGATCCTTAGTCTTCCCTTCTCGTTTGAAAAAACCTCCACTGAAATTGAAAAAACACACTGAGATGAAAAACTTTACTTTGTGCAACTGATGAATGTGTGAGCTTTTTAATAACAAGGTGGAGTTTTCATGACAAACCTAGTTCGACCAGCTGCAGAAAACCGCTCTTGATAATTAACAGAAAGAGGGAAGAAATCACAAGGCTCACTTGGAGTGTCTGACAAACAAACTGAAGTGAAGACAATCTGTCAGGAAAAACATAAACTTATCAGCTCCATGACCATAACAGAAGATCCTTACAGAACAGCATTGAAAATGGAGATGTTGAGTGCTGAACAATAATACAATAGCAAGCTTTTATTGGGTTCCCTCAATCAAAAGCAATAACAAGCCTTCAACATTTTAAGTTGAAGATCTGTACGTAAAGTTGTTTACATGTTATAACAGCGAGAAGAGCTGGTTCTGAATATCTAGGTATCCTCATCTACCTTCTTATCCAACATAGTTCAACTCAATCAGACTTTTCAATTAGCTCACTAAATCATATTTGTACTATAATGAGTACATGATATCTATATCCATACCTAAATCTGAGGATGGATAATAAGGCTTTCTTTTTTCCATCTGTTCCTATCTTCAAATTTATGTGACAGTGATTGGAATAAAACATCCAGATGCAAACTTTCTTAAGAAGAATTACATGACATATCAAAGAATGAGACATGAGTCGAATTTCATTGTATTTCAGTACAAAATAATAATAATAATAATAATAATAATAATAATAATAGTAAAGACAGAGCACATAATTTGCAAAAAGATACCAGTACTAGAGCCACTTTCACTCTATGAAAACAATACTGAACTCCAAGAAATAAAGACTACAGCACAGCTGCATTTCCAGAACAAAACAACTGGGACATATAACTCCTAGAACTATGAACTTTTTCATCAACAATTAGCCTATGGATTGTTATCTCACAATCGGAACTTACTGTTTCGCCATCTGTTATGGTAACAGCTCCACTAGCTTGCCTCCCCATATGACCCGTCTCAACTAAAATCTGCAGATAGTACAACATAGCATGAAATAATGCTCCAAGCGGCAACACTGGGGAATGTCACAAATGCCACTGCACTTAGGCCAAACTCGACATGGGCTTCCTCAAAATCAGTTCGGCCTTAGTGCATTGTCATGCGCAAGAAGTGAAAATAACTTCAAACGGTGGAACACGCTTAAAAACAATAAGAAGGCAATCTTCAAACTCACTTTCGGCCAAGTTAACACAGCAAATTTCCAGTTTCCGAATGAGACAGAACAAAACACAAGCAAGATAGCTTGCCACACTCGTCAGTCAACCGGAAAATGGAAGCTAAGCCACCTCTCATACAAAAACGCCATTCCAAAATTACAAATTTCGGCCTAACGACCTACAACTGAACACTGTACAAAACAAAGAGGCTCACGCGTCTGTTGCCGAACGGAATTTCGACGGAGAAAGGCTGCGGAAATCCCGAACTCGGACCATCAGCCAGCGCAGAGTCAGCATCTTCAGCTTCCACCACAGCTCGAACACTGAACCGCTTCGAGTAATAACCGCTCGTCGACGCAAGCAGGGATAGTGAATGGAACTTGGACTTCCTGGGCTGGAGAAAGCGGGAAAAGTGGGGGAGGGGCGAGACTCTGCGGCCATTGCCGGAACTGGGAAAAGGGGGCTTGATCGAGTGGCACCTGCAGCGGATGCTGCTAGGGTTTACGAGCATCTTCGTCGGAGCTGTCGATGGGGTCCGAGCTGGTTAGGGAAGCGGAGGAGCAGAGAACCGCAGGGGAGAGTGTGACCAGAGAGGGACTTTATCCGTTTCCGCTGCGTGGCGCGGCAGCCGGTGCACGAAGCTTTGCAGAAATTCTTTTTTGGACCCTGATGTCTAAATTTTTCAAAACAGGACCCTCAATTTTAGTCTCGTCCCGTTTTAACCATGAGCCATGGTTTCGTACAGCGCCGTTCTTAGAGGACGCCGCCAAATCTAATCTTGTGATCAACCGTTCAGTTTGGGGCAGATCACGTAAATGCTCAATGTACTCAGCTTAACGGGTGTTTTCAGGCATTTAAACCCGAAATCAATTAGAAAATGTTCCAATTTTCATTTTTTAAAAAGTTGAGAAATAGTTTATTAAGTAACAAGTCAGTCAACATATGAATGAAGAGTGATGCTTTCTTCCTAATTGATTTTAGAGTTAAATGCACTTTACTCCTGACCTATTAGGTGAATTTAGGTTTATCCTCTGACCTTCAAATTTTTGTGGAGTACCCCTAACCTTACCTGAAAATAAGTAAGGTGCACCGTTAACATAATTCTAGTCAAATTTTCGATCAAAAGAGACACATGCTCCTCGCATGTTAAATTAAAAGGAACAAAATTGTCACTCCATTCATTGCAAATAACCAAAAAAAAAAAGGAAAAAGAAGAGAATGTTGATTTGGGAATTAGGGCGCCATATATCCACCCACTCTGTCTTCTCGCCAAGCAAGTCCAGAGAAAGTTGCATTCACATCTCCCAGGCAGTCCCATCTCTAGTGAGCTACAGCCACCATCGCCGGTGAGCTGATAGACCCCATCTTCGTTGGTGCAAGTTATAATGGATCAATTTCATGATTGGGAACCGATTTTCCATCAAATGTTATTGAACAATAGCACGTATAGAAGGACTCGACTAGTGATAGAACTATTCCTTCCCTGGTCATCAGTGTTGTCCGAGTCTCATCCTTTACTTGTTTTAGGCACATGAGACAGAAGAATTGAAAGGTTGTGCTTATGATCCTACCAAAATTATCATGCTCGGTTAGTCTCATCGAGCCCATAGTATTCGAACTCTCTTGCAAAGTCAGTAAAACGTTTCATAGTACAACCTTTAAGTTCTCTTTTTTTTTTGCAGCAACTAATGGAGTGACAATTTTATTTTACCCATTTTAACATGACATGTGAGTGGCATGTACCTCTTTTGGCCGAAAATTTGGCCAGAATTATGTTGAAGGGGCACATTGCTTATTATTCAGTAAGGTCAGGGGGTGCTTTGCAAAAATTCGAAAGTCAGGGGGTAAGCCTAAATTCACCGAATAGATTGGGGGACAATGTGCATTTAACTCTTAATTTTATTTATCGTTGAGCTTTTTAGTGAGTTCCGTCTCTTATTTAAGAGATTATTATTTGATCTTTAGCTTTCATTTTATGTTAAAAATGTAATTGAAATATTCATGACTCATGAGGATAAATCATAAAAATACGTAACATTGCCCACCTTGAATTTTCTCCCCTTTAAATTTAAATTTTTTTTTTTTGGGCAACACTATTAGGGATCTTGGTGTATGCATATATACAAATATTATCACTCACCATCACCTGATGTGTTGGACGATGTTAACATTGCGCTGAAGCGTGCCATAAATCCTGAAATTTCAGGGTCCATTTTGGCAAGAGGAAAACTTCAGGGGCAAAATGGTGCCAATACAAAAAGAGAAGGGGGAAGTTGGGCTTTCCTTGGGTGGGCCGGCGGCCCATGATGGATAATCCTCTGCCTTCTGGGCTTTGGACTCTGGGCTAATGTATGAGATAATTAATAAATTTTCGAGTGGGATATCAAGCTACAATTAATCGAGACGAAGTGATCCTAAAAGTGTTCGATTTGCCACATCTCTTTTGGTAAAATCATATTACATAGCCTCTTCAGCTAGTTTATAAGCCAGTACCTAGTATGGGCTCAACGTACGATGTGAGGTTATGTTCAAACTCGAATGTCATATCTCTCAATATATGTGCTATTGTTACCAGAATAAAATGATTTTCAGAGACTTGCCACGTGATTCAATCAGGTCATTAGACGTATCGGGAGCATTCCTGTAAATTACAAAAATCTGAGGGTATCGACGTAATATTAATATAATCCCAGAAGAACGGCGTCGTTTCTGGCACAGCATACATATTTAGATTCTGAGCTTGTGAGTAGACAGAATTTGGACGTAACTGTGCATAGCACTCATGACTCAGATTCTGTGATTGATTGGCTTTTAGAATCTGAGCGGTGGCGATGTCGTATTCGAATCATAATTGCTTTAGAATCTGGGCAGTCATGACGTCGTCTCTAAATCACGACTGTTGGGCAGTTGCAGATCGAGAAGATAAAACTTATCCAAGGTGGACTACGTTAATGTTGTGAATAACGATTATATGGGGATAAGATGACGGTTAAAAACAGTTGGCTAACAAGGAGCCAACATTCTCAAGATTAGAGAGGAGATTTTATAACCGTTAAGAAGGGAGAAAAATCTATAAATACTAGAAAATCCCACAAGATTGACACAGACAACTCATTCAACGGACATAATCTTTGCAAATTTTTCAGCTTAGACGAGCTTGTATCCTTAAGAGCAAGAGTAATTTAGATATCCCGAACTTGTAGCAGTAGGGATTCCATTCAAGTTCACAAGTCTGTGGCGACAGGATTACATCCTCAATGACATGGTCACGACTCCATCAGCTTGTTGACAGAAGGTCTCATCCTCATCCCACAACTATTCGCCCAGAGCGTCTCAACATGGTCGCATTCCTTCTACTTCGTCTACAAGCAATCTTAAACCTGAATTCAGAGCCTAAACTACCTGTCTCGATAGAAAGCAAAGTAAGTTATCCTCTGTAATTTTGGACTAAGTTGTTTATTTATATCTCGTTGTGTTGCAATTTCATCATTGTATATATCTTATTCATTTAATGAAGTATCTTTTTTCATTGATTGTCTACTTTTATTGAGTGAATCTCTTTAATACACATAGTCCTTCTACATAAGGCATTACCAAAAGAATCAACTTAGAATTTGAAAGGAAAAGAAGTTTTCCAGTTTTCTCTCTTTACAGAGGAACTAGAAACCGCCTTTCTCCCAAAATTCGACAACAACTACAAAAAACACATACATTGGTTCTCACAAGTTGAGGCACTTCCGATAATGCAGCCTTGCATTTCTAAGTTCTCATCGTATTTCGGATCTTGCATTTCATGTAGTTCCACAAGATAGAGGAGTTTATTGCCACTTCGACTGTCTTTCTCGATGAAACTTCCATATGAAAGGAATCCATATTATTGTGGCTGCATTACTATTCAATCAAACCAAATTATCAATGGCACGAAATCGAAAATGCCAATGTTGTGGAGAAACATATTTCACCATTTTGTTAGATGTAGCTGGCAAATGTTTTTGCTCTCACAAAAACAAAGACCCAACACTACTTCCTAAGGGTTTCCTCATGTCTAATCACGAGGTACCGTACAGTTAGCAAACTGCAGAATGTATTGCCACTTCGACTGTATGTCTCGACAAAACTTCCATATGAAAGAAATCCATATTGCTATCACGAGGTACGGTACAGTTAGCAAACTACGAAATGTATTGCCACTTCGACTATCTTTTTTGACGAAACTTCCATATGAAAGGAATCCATATTGATGTTGCCGCATTACTATTCAATCAAACCAAATTATCAATGGCATGAAACCGGAAATGTCAATGCTGTGGAGAAACATATTTCACCATTTTGCTAGATGTAGCTGGCAAATGTTTTTGCTCTAACCAACACGAAGACCCAACACTACTTCCTCAGTGTTTCCTCGTGTCTAATCACGAGGTACGGTACAGTTAGCAAATTGCGTTGTCAGTGAATGGATTTTATTTGTAGTACAGGGGTCCATAACTTGTTAAAAGCACTTTGTGGCCAAGCCATTATTGAATCATGATTGGTTTTGCCTTGTGCCTCGAAGAAGCTTCAAATTGCTACATTCCCTCTATTTTCCCTCCAAAAAAATCATTCCCCCTTCTTTCCCAGGAAGTTTCCTAGGACTCTGTCTTTTGGAGCTTGTAATTCAAACATAACAAAAACCAAAATAACGCTTGCCCATTTAAATCAAACCTCAGAAGATGCATATTCAATGGGCAGCAGAAGGCAAGATTGTGGTCCAACGGAAGCTTTAACCCATTGAATGGACTATTTAAACATCCCAGACTCACCAACCTGTTTTAAGAGCAATGGGACAAGTGCAGGAACAAAGAACAATAGAGAGTCCTTCTGTCATGAACCTAACCGGCACTTGAACTTCATTATGGACTTGTCATCATGTATCAATTTGCATATACTCACACTTAATTTGCTTGCTTCCTCGTAGGTTCACCCCGATTTGTCGTTGCTTTCAAGCGGTTTCTTCTGTGTATTTCGCACGCTCTTGCACTTGTGAAATCGTCTTACGAGCTTGCAACAATACCTTATAAGGTTACAGGAGAAGAAAATGTACCCCCTTCATCTGAAATAATTTTGAAATCCGAATCATTAGACATCTCGCCATATGAATTACTAATTACCTCTATTTGTTAGCCACAAAGATACTACAAGAAACTATTATATGCTTTGCAGTAGCACATGGATTCACTGTGCTGCAAATACCGAGCGAACGTTCATCCAATGTAGAATTAGTAATCTTATCATTTTACGAGGTCATTTAACCAATTAACACATTTTCCTCGTTGCAACTCTCCTCTTCATTAAATACAGCCGCACAATACATTGAGAATCACATGATACGTCGTGAATGCGTATCGGCTATAACTTTGATAAGTGACCGGACACCTTTATTTGAACGTTTGATTTTCGGGGTAGTTATATACATCCTCCTCCTAAACTATCCCATTGGGACAAGCCATTCCCCGCCATTTGAATTCTCTCAAAATTTGCAACATGTCTTCACATCAATCCCATTGGATGGCCAATCCGTCTCCAACTAAACTCTCCATCTTCCTGAATTTGTCTTTCCTCCTCTTCCTCGTCCTCTACCTCAAAACCCAACTATCCAATGACCTGGGATCGAGCCTACCGAACTTCTCCACTGCTGTAACAGGTCCCCGACTCCTCATTGAGCCACCAGAGCACGACCCACAAGCCTGCAGTAGCGTTCACGATTTCTCGGATAACAAGTCCAAGTGCCGGTATGTGAGGTCGGATCCACAGTGCAGGCAAAAGGGCTATATAAACTACCTAGAGATCTTCTACTGCACGTTTGGGAATTCCTCCTTCTTTGGGCACACCATTCTCCTTCTATGGCTCTTTGTTCTGTTCTATCTTCTTGGCAACACCGCTGCAGAATACTTCTGCCCCTCATTGGAGAGCCTGTCGAAGATCATGAAGCTCTCCCCCACCATAGCGGGAGTGACCCTGCTCTCGCTAGGGAATGGAGCCCCAGACGTCTTTGCGAGCATAATCTCCTTCACGAGGACTGGGAATGGCAACGTCGGGCTTAACAGCATACTAGGCGGGGCATTTTTTGTATCGAATGCGGTTGTAGGAGTGATTAGCATATCAATCAGCTCTCGCGAGGTTGCAGTTGATAGGCCAAGTTTTATGAGGGACCTCCTATTCTTTCTCTTCACCCTTGCTTCTCTCCTCGTGATCATTTCTCTGAAGAGAATAGGGCTATTGTGTTCAATCTGCTTCGTCTCTATTTATTTTATCTATGTCGGCACCGTGTTTGCTATGCAGTTATTCCACAGAAAGAAGAGGAAATCAAACCCGGTCTCGGTGGATCAAAATAGTTTGGAGGAGAGTGGCATTGCTTTACTTGGTAACGTTGGGGAAGAAGAAAAGTCTGTGGCAGTCCAAATAGAGAATGGCCGTATGACGGATCAGACTGAATTGCAATTCCAGGAATATTTCCGGGGCTTCGACTACTTGACTTGGAGTTACTTTGTGAAGCTACTGCAGGTCCTGGAGCTACCCCTACAGCTGCCTAGAAGGCTCACGATCCCGATCGTGAGCGAGGAGAGATGGTCCAAGCCTTATGCTGTAATTTCAGTTACACTTGCCCCGGTCCTATTAGCAGCTCTCTGCAACTCACAGAGAGATAATGTCAGCTTCAAGAGCAGCACGCTCTTATACTTAACCTCGGGGCTCATAGGGATGGTACTAGGAAACCTCGCGTTTGCAACCACAAAGAAACAGACCTCGCCCAAGAACGGCCTTTCCCTATGGCTCTTCGCTGGCTTCCTGATGTCGGTCACCTGGACGTACATTATAGCGGAGGAACTCATCTCATTGCTGATCTCGGTTGGAACTATTCTTGGCATCAGCCCATCGGTCCTAGGCCTGACCATCCTGGCCTGGGGCAACTCCCTCGGGGACCTAATAGCGAACACGGCCATGGCCATCAATGGCGGGTCCGACGGGGTTCAAATCGCAATCTCAGGATGCTATGCCGGACCCATGTTCAACACCTTAATGGGCCTGGGCTTATCATTGGTGTTCCAGTCCTGGTCGAAGTACCCATTGCCTTACGAAATTCCAGGAGATAGTTCTGTGTACGAGATTCTCGGATTCTTCATCAGCGGTTTGCTCTGGGCGCTCGTGATTGTGCCCAGGAAGAATATGAGATTGGACCGGTTTCTCGGGTTCGGGCTTCTGGCCATCTACTTGTGCTTCCTGTCCCTCAGAGTTGCCAGGACTGCTGGTCTTCTAAAGGTTTAGGATTAGTCCTCGAAGCTCTTTATCCTTATGGACGAAATTCCTAGGTTTTGTGGGACAGACATTATCATATTCTTGCTTGTTCTTATTAAGACACTCTCGATAAGAAAGGTTTCAATCTGTTTCGGTAATTCGCGTTGAGCTGAACATTACTTCTTGGACTCGCATCAGTTGAGTCTAGATAGATTTGGTGTGTGTAAACATGAGATATACATCAGCTTTCTTGTCAAGGATTCATTTAGCAGCAAAATCGTGTTCTCCATGACAATACCACAAACAATGACGCTTCCTCGATTAAGAATTGATAAACTTTGCAGGATTCACGTATCGATGATTTGATGGGACAAAAGAATCAATCATCCGCTCCAATTAATGAGTAGATAGTATATATATAGAGCCATTTCAATGCAGCCGAGGTCCCCATCTAAAATGAAAATTTAAATTTCTTCCGAGAAAAAAGAGGATTTGGACTCCACTGTTTTCGATTATCAATTGATTATGAGAAAATCTGAATGGTCATTTCTCACAAGACGCAATTAGTAAGGACTGATCAAATTATTTCACTAGCAGTATTTCTTCACATTACGTGATGAGACAGAATTACTGAAAAACCACTCCCATGTTATCTTTTACATAGCTCATCTATATAGTATGAAAATATTTCCAATCAAAAAGAGATTCCTGATCGACAGAAAGAAATTCCTAGTTCGACTATCACGAACTAGAGTTGACCACAAAGACGTGATTTCATTTTGTAGACAATGCTGAAGCTGTGGATAGAAAGAAATGATACATCACAAATCTTCCCTTTATCATACACAGATCATCCCAATAAAGCATTACATGTCAAAAGGGTCTTTTTCTCATCTCTCCCTCTCACTTGTAAATTCAATTTGGAGTGGTCCCTAATTGAGCCGTACTGAGTAGAAAACAAAAGCATCCATAAGAAAAATCTCATATCAAATGGGAATTAATTGAGAAAAGAACAATGGATATAAATGCATGCATCAGAACAGCATATCCATTTGATCTTGGGAAGTCCTTTGCTGGTGGAGTTCTCAGCTAACCCGATCGCCTTCCTCGTATTGCACCGATACAGACTACGAGATACTGCCAGTGGAGATCTCAACCTTTTGTAGTTTATCCGTCATGTTTAGTTGATTCTGGGTCAATTGGTTATTTAACAAGATAAATATACAACAGGCGAGAACGTAAAGCTTTATTTGATATGATAATGTTAGCGAGATGGTATCGCAATCAGTTCTAGTTTATGTTACTGTGATTCTGCGATTCAACGGCGGAGTTCGGTTAGAAGAACCAAAACTGCTTCTATTCGGTCTTTTTTTTTTTGATAGGCCAATCTTATTTGGTAAGAACTGAATGGATCAGTAATTGCTTTATGGAAACACGTCCTCCCAAATGCACCTAAAAAGTTAGATGCGATCTGAAAATTAGTTCGGGTTGTTTTCATTTGTGATAAGACATAGAAATAGAGCCAAAATCACTGGACCATGACAGAACCCGAATGAACCAAAAACGTGCCCCAAAGTCGATAGAGACATCTCTAAGCTAGGAAAAATTATTAGGTGGTCTTTGACTGTAAAACATGAGATGTGCATAATCCATTGCAGATAAGAATCAATATATAATATATAAAAGTCGAAACGCGATATTTAAGACCTTTATTTGATAACCCTTAGCTCCCGGTAATACGTCATCACTTGCTTGAATCAATCTATTTGATAACCCTCAGCTCTGCGTTAAATTGGGCTTTTAATTCAAGTTCATTGGATTTTACAATACTTTTAATTTGTGCCATAACGACGTATTTTGATTATTTGTCCATATTGTTAGTATGTAATAATATATAATTAATATTTTTTTCGAGAAATTAAAAGTTTTCTTAATAATTTGAACTAACTACTCAAGATATTTGGCAATTTTCAAGTTCAATGTATCAAATTCCCTTATAAATACGATATGAAAATTCATTCTTATGGATAATATCTCCCTTTTTCGTTGTATCAACACATAATAAAATGATTTTTTCCCCTTTTATAACGAGAACTGTTTGGTCTTGCCCAACCAATCCCCAAAAATCACATGAAGCCCATGGGATAAGTCGTCCAGACAGACAAGCCAATCTAATTGGGTTTGTATTACATGATTATCGACTCTCTATCCATATTATTAGTTATTTATTTATTTAATGGATGACTCAATTGTGTATTTATTTGCCATCATGTTATTTATTTCTATAGCATGTACTGTCTATTCGATAAAATATAGCGTATATTTTTTATATCCATATTCACATGTATGTCATATATGTTAATTATCTAATTTCGGTCATATAAAATTACAAAAATCCATCGCGTAATGTGTTGATATCAACTAGTTCAGGTGAAGATCGTGATTGTATCACTCTCTTATGAGGTTTGAGATAAGACCTTTTACATGTTTGAGACAATTTAACTTAATTAATCCGTCGAACTCAGTCCACCTAGAAATCTCTGGTAGGTATTAACAGTGACAGCTCCACCGAACTAGAAACAATGTCAACATAATCTTGCACATAGACGGATACACGACATCTTGATGACAAAGCATAAGGATGGACCTAAACTGTGGCCCGAGCCGACAGAGACATCTTTAGGCTTGCATGGGAACATTATTTAGATGATCCTGGACGGTGAGCGATGCGACAAACGACTGTCCATGTCTTTCTGATTGTGAGGTCTGAGATAGAATTTCCTATGTATCATGAAATCTAACCGATTTGCTTTGTTAAACTTAGACCACCTAGAGATCTCCAGTCGGTAATAACAGTAACATCTCCGGTGAAATATAGACGATGTCGACGCAATCTTCTGCTTAGGTATACGAAATATTGTGGTGTGGAAGAGCATGAAACATGTTTGCCCCTCTTTCCTTGTTTTCTGGCTAAAGCCAATGGCATTCAGTTAATTACCTAACAGCAATCAGTCATATCAGGCAATTGTCGAAATCACTCGCATGGCAAGAGCTGTCCAAACTCTTCCACTCTCCGAGGCATAGCTTATAATTCAGTCATCCCGATACAGCCACTAGAAACTCAGAACTCCAAACCAACCGGAAAGCCCGAGAACTTGAATATCAACTTGACCCAACAACGGGCTTAATCAGAAAAGGTACGGTCACTGCAAAGGTTTCTTGGATAAGCCTCGGTCATGGTTGATGCCATCATGATTGGAGGAATGCACAGCACGTCTCTGGCACTGAGGCCCTGAACTCAGATGGACAAAAGCGCTATGGGACCGTTTTTACTGGGGAGGACAACTTGGATCTTCTGTATGATTATTTGTATTTCTGAATCAATCAATTCGTGGAAACATGCTCTCGGTTCGAGAAAACCCGAGCACTTTGATTATAGAGGAGATATCATACCATTCACGTGTCTAAGTTCATGATTGATATCGGAACCAGAAATCATGAATTGAACAGCTCTGTATTATCTGCTTCATTCATTTGTACACATGTTTCCTATTACATATGATTTATGTCTGTCCTACTGAACAGAACTAATAGAGCACAACACGACACACTAAACAACTCCCTCAACAAAAAATACAGCCCCTATGTGTAATTCACTGCTAGACAGCAAAATGGCGATAATAACAGCTATACACAGAATTCATTAGCATCGGTTGAACCGTCGAAATTAAGATCTACGTGAACCGTGAAAATGACTAGAGAAGCGTTTGAATCAGGCGAAGAGACAGAGAAACCAAATACACTGCTATAAGTCCTCCTCCCAATAACCCATCGAGCCTCATATCTCTTCTCGGCAGAACCATGAGAGCCCACACGAGCCCAGCCACCAGAAACCCAAACGTTTCGAGGAGTTCTGAATCCTTCGGGATCACAAGAGGTGAAGGATATTTATACCAAGAAGCGGCAACCAGAGATAAGCCCATCCCAAAAAGTGCATTGAAGATGGGGCCTGCATAGCAGCCTGACAAGGCCACTTGGGTGCCAGCCTGCCCTCCGTAGATTGCCATTGTGCTGTTGGTAATCAGATCCCCGATCGAGTTTCCCCATGCTAGGACAGTTAGCCCTAGGATCGAAGGGCTGACCCCGATAATGTAACCGAGTGAGACTAATAGACCGACTAGTTCTTGAGCTATGATGTAACTCCATGTGATGCTCATCAGGAAGCCTCCGATAAGCCATGGAAGAAGGCACTTCTTTGGTGGATTCGAGGTCTCAGTGGTGAAGAGAGTGACAACTCCCAAAGCAATCCCGATTGCAATCCCAAATCCATATACCACAAAACCGGTGCTGATTGACATATTTTGGTCTTGAAAGTTCCAAAGTGCACAGAGGAGAATTGGAGCCAAAGTTGCCGAGGCAATTGCATAAGGTTTAGACCATCTCTCTTCGCTTACAACGGGAATAGTCAGTCTCCGGGGCAAATACAGTGGCAATTGAAGGAAGAAAACCAACCAATCACAGGAGGACGGAGGATCAGTCCTAAAGCACTTCTCGATCTCGACTTCCACTCTCACTCGATTCCCATCTTCGGGGTTGACATCATCCAAAGCAATAATATCTCCCTTCTCTTGCACTCCATCTAATATTGGGATACTCAGCTCGTCAACACACCCGTTACCAGAAATGGCATCCCCTTCCCTTTCATCCCGTTCGCTCCCCCAGTGGTAGTGCGATACATAGACAAGCACGACATAAACTACATACATCAAAGAGAATCCCATTGCACCCCAAACATTTATCTCCCCGTTAATCAATATCACAAGCAGAAACACGAGGACTAGAAGAAAGAACAGCACATCCCTCACGAAAGCAGGTTTGTTGATTTGAAAGTTCCTGCCCCGAACCAAGAAGCTTATGGTCCCAACCACGACGCAGGACACGAAGGCGGCTCCACCGAGCACCGTGTTGAGCCCCATGTCCTGGGTCCCGCTGCCCATGAAGGACACGAGGCTCGAGAAGACATCTGGGGCACCATTTCCGAGCGAGAGCAGGGTGACCCCGGCAATCGGCGGGGACAGCTTCAGGAGCTTGGACAAGCTCTCGAGTGACGAGCAGAAGTACTCGGAGGCCGTGTTCCCCAGGAGATAGAACAGGACAAGCAGCCAAAGGATGAAGAGGGCATACCCCAAATATGGAGATTCACCAAATTTGCAGTAAAACAGGTAGAGGTAGTTAACATAGCCCTGAGACACGCAGGGCCTGTTGGATTTAAGGTAATGGCACTTAGCCTTGTAGCCATCTAAGCTCCGCAACGGCTCGCAGCTATCACTGCTACCATTACCAGTACTGTTACTCAATGGAGGATTACTCCTGCCGAGGAAAAGGACATCCGCAGATGATTGATTTTTAGGATGAAAGGTGATGAACAAGAACCCCCATGACAGAACAACGAACGAGACGTTCAGCAAAACCAGGTAAAGGTTCCTACTTGACACGAAGATCTTCACACCCATCACGGGGAATCCACAATTCCTCGGAGATTAAGCTTAAAAATGCCGATTTGGGCAGTAAATGTAAGATCAACCCATGATTCGTGAATGGGGATTTACTGAGGAGGAAGAGAGATTCGGTGAATCCGAGGAAGGGGAACCCACCTCTGGACAACGCGTGTCTGGTGCGATATTGAATCAATCTGCGTCTCGGGGGAAGAATGCGAGCAGGGAGGGAAGCTTTTGGGAATTGCTTAGCACAGAAGATATAGTAATATTGTGGAAGCCATTGGAGGGGGAGGTCGACGAGGTACAGAGGTGTGAAATGGGTGGTGTTCATATAGGAGGCCGTGGGAGGAGAGACTGCCGACGATGAGATGAGCAAGTAGCTTCGCTTGTCTCCATGGGTGGGTCACGCCCTCCGAGGTTTGACAACGATACTGAGACAAGCAAAGATCACATCCCATGCGTCCGGGCGCACGTGCGCCCTGTAATGACTTACAGTTGTAGCGCAATGGCATTCTGGGTTTGATTCTCATCGACTTCTCTCGTACGTCCTATCTCCGGATTCTCAATCCTCTTCGGGTCATGATCCTCCTTTCTGACCCGAAAAAGAATTATTCAAAGACAACTGTGCTGACGAGAGTGGAATATTATGATATTATCATTGCAATTAGTATATTACTCATCGCTGAGAAAAATAAACATTTCTTGTGAATACAGAAAATTCACGTTGTGAGAATTTTATCTTTTAGCGGACCGACCTGACTCGACTAAATTAATTGAGATTCAATTGAGATTCTGGATATTAAAATTCACACCAAAGAAATATAAACATTGGAATCGCACTGAAATTAAGTTTGATTTAATTTGATGAAGATAACAATAGTGGAAAAAAAATATGAGAGAGAATTAAAAAAAAATAATAAGTAATAATTGTGTTGTTAAATTGAGGAATAAATATTGTAATTGAGACAAATATTGAATAATTGAGAGAATTTAATATTAAAAAATTAATAATAATAATAGATAAAAAAAATAAAAGAGAATTTTAAAAAAATAATGATTGTATTGATGAATTGAGAAAAAAAGTAAAGTTAATTTTTGCATATAATTAAATCAAAGTCTCGCTATTCCCTTCTCCATTAATTATAAGTTATTGAACAATTCATAAAATATCCCTCCATCTTTTGTACATTAAATACATACGTGCATTTTCTCGGGTAGTAGAATACAAAATCAGTTAAGCCGTTAGGTTAATTTTGGTATCTCCATAAGTTAGTTTTAGCATTAAATAAAGTTCACGCTAATCATTTTGCGAGTAATAAGAAATTGTTCTCGATAGCGCAGTCAATGAATTTTATCTCCAACCCCGGCGAGTAACCCATCAAACTTCCCTGGTAGTCTCGCCCGTGATATGCTCGAGCAGAACTGATCGACATTATGGCCAATATTCAGATATAGCACGTATTTTAAATGTGCAATGCGGACGCAATACGGAATCGTATTCCGAATATTCCAAGCAGATTGAGGTGGGTCCCGCGCCAGCCCTCATCTTCTCAGGCGGGCGTATGCGCCTTGGGTGGATATTTATTCATGAGGGGATTATATTATTGTAATTGTAATGACTATAATTAAATTAAAATTAAAATTAATAAATTAATTAATGAGAAGGACACGTTCCGGCATAGTCTTCCTTTCGTACCGGAGGGAGACGTATCGGATTCGCCCACCACTTTCAAGATCCACTCCGTCTCGAAGAGTAACTAGGACCAATTCAGTTCCGTTTTCATGTTCCAATTAAACACTTTCCATTTTTGATTATTCTCAAAGGAGAATATTATTCTTTTTACCAAACATCTGCGGATCCAATCACGATCTTATAATAAGAACAAGAGATCCAAATGATCTTACCTTAAATGATATAATAAGAAAGAATTAATAAAAATTTTTTAATAAAAAATAATTATAATAATTATTAAAGTGATTAATACCAAATTTTTAATTTTATATAATTTAATTGATATTTCCTAGATAAAATCATCAAATAACTTTTTTCATCCGCTCAGAAGGCGTAAATTGGATAGTGGAGTAATGATTCAGTGTTATAAGAAGATGCCATGTATTATTAATTAATAATCATATCCATCCATTTGAATTTAATGCGCGTTCAGACAAATTTGCTTTTCGCATCTTGCTTTCTTGATTTTTATATCCTCGTCTACGCGCAAGAAAAAGTTAAATGATAAAATCAACCGGCCGACGATATCTATTGTCTGACCCATTCATCAATTGATGAAAGATGAACAAATGTTTCGACCTACCGAATATGACCTTTTAGTAGAGCATCGAACTGCAACGAGCTCTACTTCACCGTATGAGTTGAGATGGGTTGCTTGTTTTCAACTGACTTGGCATGTGGCTCCAAGATTTGATCAATAAGCATTATTATCTGTAAGAATACCGATGGTACAATGATTTAGGGGAAATTTCCTAGACGATCCTACATAATTATCATACCAGTAGTACTCTGTATTGAAAAATAGAAAGATAGGCTTGGTTAGCGTTTCAAGCATCCTATACTACGGCCAATCTTAATTCGTACCGTTAAAATAATCTATTGCTGACAACTAAAGATATTGTTCGTGACACATGTTATAAAGCGCTTCGAAGAAGATTATCCCCTATCTAGAGATAAAAGTGTAGCAATCTTCTTTACCGGTCATGATCAATTAATTCGATTTTAGGATAACTCTCGACAAACAAAAACGATAGTGATATTATTACGAGAGAATATCGCTAGTGATAAACTCAACTATCATTAGATAAACTCTACTTGTAACGTAGGAGTTTGAATTTCAATAAAAGTATCTCATGATCATGGTCAAATAGATGTTTATATTAGATTAGTTGTACTCAATAGATTCAAAGCACTTCAAAATAAAAAAAATAAAAAAATAAAAAAGTAGTATAATCTGAAGATTGAATTTGACTGTCGAACAGAGTGATGCCCTTTGTAAAAATCCATGCTCGAAACACCATGAAATCATGTAAGATAGTACTCAAGCTCCTTTTTATTTTTTTTTACTGAATAAAAAGTTAGGCCGAATTATTAATTTACTATGATTGTCTCAACTAAGAAAATTTAATCGTCACAGAATGTTCATTTAGTCATAACTCGTTGAGACTTTTAGTCCAACTTGATCACTGCAGCTCCACCAACACACTAGTGAATTAAGTCAAAGGTCCATTGAATCAAGTATTATGGATCGACTACCACCATCTCATAATACACTCGCATAGTGACGAGCTCTATGTCCTCAGTGGGATTTAAACTCGTGATATTTAAGTGAAACGCTTAATACTTAACTACTAAACTACCGTGCTAGTGGTATACTCTTTAATAAGCTGCTTTCACGGCAGCATGGCCGGATTACCTATCCCGTGGGATTGCAGCAAGATTATTCATTTAAATCTCCCAAGTCAGTGTCGCTGTGACTTGTTTAAGCGGAGGCCCATTGAAGCCCACTCAAGGCCGAGCCCACTTATTCGGCCCATTTCGAAAACTCGGACGGGCCACAAATCGGGTATAACCCGAATCTATTTGGAATCCGCCCACGAAGCTCCCTTCTCCCTTCTCTCCGTCGTTAACAACGAGAATTCTGGTCCAGAGAGGGTCACCATTGGCGATCAAACCGAAGCTTCCCTCTAATTTCTTCATCCGGAGTTTCAATTTCGTCATAAATTTCCTCGCTACACATGTTATACGGAATCCATGGATTCTCTAGCTTCGAAGGTGGCCATGTCATCTGCTAATTTGGCCGGAATTTCTTCGCCAAGATTGTTTGACATGAATAGTAGGATCTGCCGAGGTTTTGGTGCAAAGGAAGAGGAGACACGGTGAAGAAGTTGCGAGCAATCTCTCCGAACGGTTATGTTTGTCACTCGGCCTCTGATGGGGTAAGATTCATCTCTTTTTTTTTTTTTGGTTTTAATGTTGCGTTTGGTTTCATAGTAGAATTTTAAAATCAGGTTTTGATTTTGAAAAAGAGTGGTATAAATAGGACCCACCCTTTGACTTTGTATAAGTTATGTTATTTTGTTGTGGAAAAAAGTGGTATAAATGGGGCACACTCTTTGACTTTGTATGAGTTATTTTGTTTTGTAGTTGGTAGAGTTAATTTAGAATTTTGATTCTAAAATAACACTATGAAACCAAACAAGGCCTAAGTATTCAATTCAATGCATTTCGGCTGAATCTTGATCGTCAATTTTGCATCTTTTAATGGCGTTTGGGATGAACTACTAGGAAGAATCGATAATGGTGCGTATCAAGTTCATTTGTATGCTTGCAGGCCGAAATGATGACAAAAAGTTGATTAAAATTGACTAGAAATTGGGAGGGATGTCAAATGAACTTTTAATTAATGGATATGACCTTCTCGGTTCTGTTCAGTTTCATGGTTTTCACCTGTAGTTTGTGTGTGTTTGTAGATTGCAGGTTGGTGTGATTTGTCTCTCGGGTTTCCATTTGTAGCATTACGTGATTTCTGTTGTTGAAATCAAGGTAAAACTTAAAGAGTAAGATTGTTTTATTGCTTACAGTAGCCTATTATTTTTGCTCAATTACCAAAGAGGAAAGCACAGCTCCGTTGTGATACGATCAAGATGAATTTATAGTTCGAAAATTAGAAAATATTTCTTAATGAATGTCTCTTTTATTTTATTTGGTCTTCCATATGATTCTCTTCTGATAAATTCAGTTAAAATTTGAAGGCCATACCAATATGTCAACTCATAACTGATACATTGCTTGCAATTTTTTTTTTCCTTTTTAACTTAAGGACTTAAAAAATCTAGATTTATAGTCGGGGAACATCCTCAGAATTACTAAAATGGAAATTGACGAGAAGCAATCCTCAGAATGACAGGACCACTCGGAGCAGTTTTATGATAAAATGCAAAAAGTAGTGGTCGAGGGACATGAAACGGTACACGACTCGGCCTCGAAATCGGACACCCAAAACAATGTGCTCGACCTGCATTTGGGATCTATATATGCCTCCGACATTAAAGAGGACAAGAGGCACGTCCGAGGGGGCTCTTAATCATTGATGATGGCGAATCGGGCAGTGAATGTGAGATCGACCCATGATTCGTGAATGGGGATTTAATGAGGAGGAAGAGAGACTCGGTGAATCCGAGGAAGGGGAACCCACCTCTGGACAACGCGTGTCTGGTGCGATATTGAATCAATCTGCCGTCTCAGACGGAGAATGCGAGCAGGGAGGGAAGCTTTTGGGAATTGCTTAGCATAGAAGATACAGGAATATTGTCGAAGCCATTGGAGGGGGAGGTCGAGGAGGAACAGAGGTGTGAAATGGGGGGAGTTCATATAGGAGGCTGTAGGAGAAGAGGCTGCCGACGATGAGATGAGCAAGTAGCTTCGCTCGTCTCCATGGGTGGGTCACACCCTCCGAGGTTAGCCGAGGCTATGCGAGAGACACAGTATATATAGATAAGCTCCATATATATATATATATATGTAGAAAACATATCATGGTCACTCATCTCATGATTTCATTGTCATCGTTAAAATCCGATTACAATGAATTAATATATCTTCCTAACACTTCAAATATACGCAATTATGATTTTCTCCTTAATAATCAATTTGCGAATGCATGAGAGTTTTTAATTTATAAATAAATCAATTTAATCTATATTACAAATGGGAGAATGAAGGCAGTTGGGTTGACTTTCCTTCTCCCAAAATACCCAGACAAAAGTAATAATCATCTCTGTTATGCAGTTGTGTGATGGTCTATAGGTGCAGTGTGTTGTGCGCTTTAGCAACATGAATAATATTCCATGTGGTGTTATCAGAATCGAACCGAATATTAAACCGGTCGAGATATGAATTTATGGATTCAATCGTGATTTAATGGGTCAAACCACACGTTTAATTATAAAATAAATAAATATTTATTATTTAAAAAAATCTTCACAATGCCGTGAAGATGAAGATTAGGGTTTCATAAATTCATTTGGCTTTTGAGTTTTTTGCTTTCCAGATTCACCTTTAGGTCCTTCATCTTTAAAAATTTCTAAACCAATCCAACTGGCCGGTTCACATGGATTTGCCTAAAAACCGTCCAATTTTTTGGGTTCACCGATCTATTTATGCATTTTCGATTTTTAAGCCAACCGGACCGGATGTAGGTCCCGTTTCCGGTTCTAGTAACCGTGATTATATGTAAAGGTTAGGGCTTGTTTGGTTTTAGGATAGTATTTTAGAATCAAAATTCTAACTTAACTCTACTCACTACAAAACAAAATAACTCATACAAAGTCAAAGAGTGGACCCCATTTATACTATTTTTTTCCACAACAAAACAACATAATTCATACAAAGTCAAAGGGTGGGTCCCATTTATTCCACTCAAAATCAAAATCAAAATCTGATTTTAAAATCCTACTATGAAACCAAACGCAACCTAAATTAGGAAAGTAAAATTCCAGGTCGGTATTGATTAATAGGGAAGGTAATATTCAGTCCAGGTATAAATTAAATTAGGAGAGAATATACTTGTTTATATGATTCATCTCGTGAAATATTAAATAATCAATTAATTAGGAAACAAACAACCGAAACCGAAACGGAAACTTTCCTCCGAAAGAAAGATCAGAAGGAGAGAAGGAAAGATTTTTATTTCCAACCGCCTTAATAGATAAATAAGGCAATTTCCTATTTTGAATACCAGCGGCCAACGGTCTGATTGTTCACTCCATTCTAGCTGTTGTTTGTTTGTTTGTTTGTTTGTTTCTTACATTGTACTGGCCTCAACAACCTCCTCTGCTCTCTCACACTTCAACAGTCGATCTGAGTGGGTGAATTGATCAAGATTGATTTGATTACTACTTTTATTGTTCCGTCGTCTCTCTCTCTCTCTCTCTCTCTCTCTCTCTACAGTCAAGCGATCGAGATTAATTACTGAAAACAACACGAATCACCACGCAGACACGAAGATATCCCACGAATCCATCGATCCGGCCACCTCCCACAATGATAGTCGCGTCTATCGCCCCTGTCCTATCTGCATTGAAGACACTTCTCCAGTATCTGCTCACTGCAGAGGTGATACCTCTGTTCGAGGTTAAGGTTCAGGTTGCTGCCCTCAGGAGACAATTCGAGGACCTCCGCAGCTCCCTGTCGCGAGCTGTACTTGAAGGACAGAACAAGCCCGTGGTCTCAAAAGCTATGCGCGTTCTCTACGACTGCGAAGACATTATTGATACTTACAAGGTCAGAAGAAGGTTGAGGAATCCGTTGCTCAGGCTGAAGATACTGCATGAGGTCGCGAACCGAATCGCGGAAATTCGCCCCATGCTTGCCGAAGCTGCTCAAGCGTGCAGCGTGCCGCCTCAATCATCCCCCAGTCTTCCATCATCCTCCAGTCCACCTCCATCGTTCCCTGATATTCTTCCGAACGTTTGTATCGGGAGAGAAGACAGCGTGGAAGAGATCGTGCGCGCTCTCCTGGAGAAGCCGTCCTCCGCGTCCAGTCATGTGGTTTCCATCTTTGGGATCGCTGGGCTCGGGAAGACCACTCTGGCCAAGAGAGTCCTCTCTCACCCTCAAGTGCGTTCTGGATTTCAAAGATTTGCCTGGGCCTGCATGTCCCGCGGAACAACCACCCGAGACTTAGCTGCAGAGATTTTGTGCAGTGTCTCCCCAGACCTGACAGCCGAGGAAGTCCACGGGATGGAGGAGAAGGTTATAATCGATAGGCTGCGCGAGGTCCAGCTGAACACGAGGTGCCTTGTGGTTCTGGTTGATCTCCGGAGTGAAGCAGACTGGGACCGGATAAGCCGTGCATTCCCTTTGCGTGAAGGACCGAGTAGGTTGCTAGTAACCACCCGGAATAGGACATTATCCCTGCACATAGACCCAATCAGGCTCCACGATCACTGGCTCCGTTTCTTGTACGAGGAGGAGAGCTTCGACCTCCTGATGCGGATAATCAACCGTCCCGAAACGGAAGGTAACCCAATAATCCAAGCTAGCAAGAAGTTTATACTTACACGTGCTTTTGAGTTTTCCGTGCATACGTATACATATTGCTGCGGGAGAGTTATATATTATATTACTGGTGATTGAATTCTAAGAATTTTTGTGTGTGGAGTACCGTACGTGATCTCTGACAGAAGCCAATGCCATGCTTCCTGAACTCTCAGTGCTAGAATTAATGTTCCTGGTCTTTTGCCGCATTTATCGTTGCCAAATAAACTCTAGGGCATGAATTTGTTGTGTGATTCAACTTGTGTTGTTTGCGGGATTTCAGTTCTAAACATCCAAGGAAGGGTGGCCTAAAAGAATGGACTTCTTTTGTGATATGAACATAGTTTCATCTTTGATTTATGGAAAAAGAAAAAAGATGCATCAAGAGCTCTAATTTGCTGTTCCGAATTGGTGTTGTTCAGGCCTGGACACGGGCATGGAGGATTCAGCAAGAAAATTGCTCAAGCTCTGTGGAGGATTACCCTTAGCTATCTCCACTATCGGTGGCATTCTATCTAGGAGAAGCACCCTAACTGATTGGGAGGATGTCCGGAAGAACATTGGCCAAACCCTGAGGCATTTGAACGAAGGCCGGACGTTATGCAAGGTGGTGCTAGATCAATGCTATGATGAGCTGGACCCTAAGCTAAAGCCCCTCTTGCTCTATCTTGGCCTCTTTCCTCAAGGAGCCGAAATCACTGGAAAACAGCTCTTCCACTTGTGGACGACAGAAAAGTTCTACTTGCCTCACAAAAAGTTGCCTAATGAGGGCAAATTAGATTCAACTTTAAAGTTAAAACCTCTGGTCGACTCGGGTATCGTTCAGGTAGAAGAGGATAAGCCGACCAAACGGATCAAGAGTTACCGCCTTAATAATTTCATCAGAGAATTATGCATCTTAAAGGCACGCGAGGAGGATCTCTTGCATGTTCTCGACCTACGGAGCAGCAAGGAGCCAGTAAAGGTAATTGCTTCTTCGGGATTGAAAGATTGCAGCAAAATCCAGAGGCTATCTGTGCTTCTAGGCAGAGATGCTAAACGAGACTCCTGTCTCGGAAACATACTTAAGGCAAAGAGAGCTCTCGACCTGCGAACTCTTTTCTTGTTCGAAGAGAAACCGTGTGAAGGAAGGAACTGGAAGCAGATGGGTAAATTGTTCAAGAAATGCAAGCATCTGAGGGTCCTAATGATTGAAGGGTTAGAGTCAGTGGAGGGGTCTGTTCCGGGATCAATAGGAGATCTTTTCCAATTGAGGTACCTCAGCTTTAAGAACACTCAAGTCGAATGCCTACCCCAGTCATTGCGCAACCTCGTAAGTGTCAAGACCTTGGATCTACGGGTGAGATGTACCCCCACATCTCCAGCAGTCATCCTCCCTGATGTCCTGCAGAAAATGAAACGGCTAAAACATCTTTACCTCCCTCGCCATTTCACCACCACTGATGACAAGAGGAAGCTGAGATTCTACCACCTGAAGAATCTTCGGAACCTGAAAAACTTCACTTCATCAAAGTGCAAAGAGAGTGACTTAGCTGAACTGACCTCTCTCCGAAAACTCACTGTGATTTGCTCTGTGGAAGAACTTGATTGGTTTTCGAGCTTTGCAAGAGATCGTAAGATTACATTCAAGCACATCCCTTCTCATTGAACACTTCTGTCTAGATGTAGATGGAGTGTACTTGGTGTAAATACATCCTTGTTTTTATCAAGCCATTGTAATCGCCGCACCATGTAAGTGCCGATTTACTCCTTGGAATTTTGTACACGAATCTGCCATCTGTTGTTCCAATTTATTGGCCGGAATAATTCCTTGTTAAGTTCCTTTTCTCCCATTTTGGCAAATGTTAAAGCATAAATTGAGGCAAATGTTGAATAGTTAAGGGAATTCGACATTAAAAAATTAATTGTAATAATAGATAAGAAAAATACGAGAAAGAATTTGAAAAAAATAATAAAAAAGTAATGACTTTGTCGTTGAATCGAGGGAAAAGTAAAGTTAAATGAAGCTTAGTTTAGTAAACAAATAAATTAAGTCTCGTTGTTCCCTTCTCCATTAAATGTATTATTAGTTTTTGAACAATTCATAAAATATCGCTCCATCTTTTGTACATTAAATACATACATGCATTTTCTCGTTTAGTAGAATACAAAATCAGTTATGCCGTTAGGTCAAGTTTGGTATCCCCATTAGTTCTAGCATAGCATTAAGTGAAGTTCACGCTAATCATTGAACGAGTAAATAAGAAATTGTTCTCGAAGGCACAGTCATTATGAATTTTATCTCCGACCCCGGCGAGTAACCCATCAAACTTCCCTGGTAGTCTCGTCCGTGATATGCTCGAGCAGAACTGATCGACAGTATGGCCAATATTCAGATATAACACGTATTTTAAATGTGCAATGCGGACCCCATACGGATTCATATTCTGAATATTCCAAGCAAATCGAGGTGGGTCCCGCGCCCGCCCTTGTCTTCTTAGGCGGGCGTATGCGCCTTGGGTGTATATTTATTCATGAGGGGATTGTATTATTGTAATTGTAATGACTATAATTAAATTAAAATTAATAATCAATAAATTAATTAATGAGAAGGACACGTTGGTACGTGGCGATTTCCGGTATGCGGTTCCTTTCATACCGGAGGGAGACGTATCTGCCTCCCGGGCGGCGTAAATGGATTGTGGAGTAATGATTCAGTGTTATGAGGAGATGCCATGTATTCATTAATTAATCACATCCGTCCATTTGAATTTAATGCGCGTTCAGACTAATTTAATTTGGTTTTCACATCTCGCTTTCTTGATTTTTATATCCTAATCTACGCGTAAGAAAAAGTTAATGATAAAATCAGTCGGCCGACTATATCTATTGTGTGACCAATTCATCAATTCACGAAAGATCAACAAATGTTCGACTTACCAAATGTGACCTTTTACTTGAAGGTCGAACTGCAACGAGCTCCACTTCACCGTATGAGATGGGTTGCTCGTTTCAACTGACTCTTGGCATGTGGCTCCAAGATTTGATCAATGAGCATTATTATCTGTCAGAATACCGATGGTACAATGATTTAGGGGAAATTTCCTAGACGATCCTACACAATTATCATACAAGTAGTACTTTGTATTGAAAAATAGAAAGATAGGTTTGGTTATCGATTCAAGCATCCTATACTATGACCAATCTTAATTCGTACCGTTAAAATCATTTGTCGCTGACAATTAAACATCTTTCATCTCGTGATAAAAGTGCAGCGATCTTCTTTACTGGTCATGATCAATTAATTCGATTTTAGGATAACTCTAGACAAACAAAAACGATAGTGATATTATTACGAGAGAATGTCGCTCAGTGACAAACTCAACTATCATTAGACAAACTCTAGTTGTAACGTAAGAGTTTGAATTTCAATAAAAATATCTCATGATCATGGTCAAACAGATGTTTATATTAGATTAGTTGTACCCAATAGATTCAAAGCACTTCAAAACATAACAAGAAAAAAAGGGAGTATAATCTGAAGATTGAATCTTACTGTCGAACAAAAGTGATGCCTTTTGTAATCAAGTATTATGGGCTTGCTACCACCATCCCATAATATACCCACATAGTGACGGGTTTTACGTCCTCAGTGAGATTCGAACTCGTAATATTTAAGTGAAGCGCTTGATACTTAACTACTAAACCACCGTGCTGGTGGTGTACTCTCTAATAAGCTGGACTACTTATCCCGTGGGATTGCAGCAAGATTATTCATTTGAATCTCCCAAGTCAGTGTCGATGTGACTTGTTTAAGCGGAGGCCCATTGAAGCCCACTTAAGGCCGAGCCCACTTACTCGGCCCATTTTGAAAACTAGGACGGGCCACATATAGGGTATAACCCGAATCTATTTGGAATCCGCCCGCGAAGCTCCCTTCTCCCGTCTTTCCGTCGTTAACAACGAGAATTCTGGTCCAGAGAGGGTCACCATTGGCGATCAAACCGAAGCTTCCCTCTAATTTCTTCATCCGGAGTTTCAATTTCGTCATAAATTTCCTCGCTATACATGTTATACGGAATCCATGGATTCTCTAGCTTCGAAGGTGGCCATGTCATCGGCTAATTTGGCCGGAATTTCTTCGCCAAGATTGTTTGACGTGAATAGTTGGATCTGCCGTGGGTTTTGGTGCAAAGGAAGAGGAGACACGGTGAAGAAGTTGCGAGCAGTCTCTTCGAACGGTTATGTTTGTCACTCGGCCTCTGATGGGGTAAGATTCATCTCCCTTTTTCCTCCTTTTTTTTTTTTTTTTTTTTGGTTTTAAGTTTTCAATTCGATGCATTTCGGCTGAATCTTGATCGTCGATGTTGCATCTTTTAATGGCGTTTGGGATGAACTACTAGGAAGAATCGATAATGGTGCGTATCAAGTTCATTTGTATGCTTGCAGGCCGAAATGATGACAAAAGTTGATTAAAATTGACTAGAAATTGGGAGGGATGTCAAATGAACTTTAAATTAATGGATATGACCTTCTCGGCTCTGTTCAGTTTCATGGTTTTCACCTGTAGTTTGTGTGTGTTTGTAGATTGCAGGTTGGTGTGTTTGAGGATTGTATTTCGAGTGGAAAGGGCCTATGATTCTTTTGTTTTTGTTACATTTCTACATTCAGAAGCAAAGGAATTGATGTTTCCGATGGCACCATCCTCTGTGTCTCCTACTGATTGAACTGCATTGGTCTGTTGTGCTTGTGTATGATTTTACCAGTTTAGTGCTCTGTATTAATATCGGGTTTCTTGGAGGCTGATCAAGTTGGCCATTTTAGACTTGAGATCAGCGAGATCAGATCATGGAACTAAAGGAGCAAGACCTTCCTTTTTTTCTTTTCAGTCTTGCTATTTGATTTCTGAATAATGAGCTAACTTTATGCAGGCTGATTTGAGGGCAGTGGGAGACTCTCACATGCGAAGGAGCAGTCTTGAGTCTCTCTTCTGCTATGACAAGCCTATCCCGGAAGAGAGAATCGAGAAGCCAGTCGGTCTTTCTTTATCAGCAAAAGCTATTGGAGATAACCCCAGATGCAATGATTGCGAAGCTAAAGGGGCTGTCCTTTGCGCTACCTGCTCTGGCTCTGGCTTGTACGTCGACTCAATATTGGAGAGCCAGGGGATTATTGTCAAAGTCCGTTGCCTAGGTAGAGATCCTTTCTTTTCTTTTTAGTGCTTTTCTATATCTGGGTTCAGCTAGTAAAAAGATCCACTTGAATAGGAACTGAGACTGCCATTTAGCCAGCTGACTTATTTAGTTTGAATACAACATACCACTTGCATTTTGTCAATTTGTTACTGAGGCTCCATTAGGGAAATAAAGTTTATCTATGTAGTACTTGTTTGCTTGCGAAGTTCAACAAATGAACTTGATATGTATTTGGTGGTGAGTTTGGGCTTTATATATACCTAATTTTGATTATGAAATGCGTGTGGTAATCAAGACGGAAGGTGATTTTAAGAGCTCTTGCTTCTCTCACCAGAAATATAATATTTGCTTTCTGAAGCTAATCAATGAATCCCATCTGATCTGAGTATTCCTTTCTGGTACCACCGCTTGATTTGCATTGCATCTATACTTAACCATTACTTGTACCTTTAAGAACTGTTTGGTGTGTATCTGTAACTTTTTAGATAACAGCGTAAGTCGTTTTTGAGTAATTAATAATCTATATTTCTTAAATGGCTGGAGTTCTATGTGCCTCTTTCATCTGGTAAAATTGTGATGAACAAATAATCCTAGCATTTAAAATTCTATTTACTGTTAACTGAAAGGGGAAAATATTCAGGTAGCTGAAAATTCTAACCCTACCTGTTTCAAAGAAATAATTTTTCAGATGCCCTTCATAATTCAATTACTCCTAAGATGTGTCAACCTCTGAAGCTTATCTGTTTTAAGTTTTCCAACCATTTCGCTGATTGTTAGTATCTGTTATGTTATGTATTCTGTAGGTTGTGGTGGAAGTGGCAACATTATGTGTTCAGAATGTGGCGGCCGAGGTCATCTCGGAGATAAATAAACTTGGCCTGATTTGTCTCTCGGGTTTCCACTTGTAGCATTATGTGATTTCTGTTGTTGAAATCAAGGTAAAACTTAAAGGTAAGATTGTTGTATTTCTTACAGTAGCCTATTATTTTTGCTTAATTACCAAAGAGGAAAGTACAGCTCTGTTGTGATACGATCAAGATGAATATGTAGTTCGAAATTAGAAAATATTTCTTATTGAATGTCTCTTTTATTTTATTTGGTCTTCCATGTGATTCTCTTCCGATAAATTCAGTTAAAATCTGAAGGCCATAACAATATGTCAACTCATCACTGATACATTGCTTGCATTTTTTTTTTCTTTTTAACTTAAGGACTAAAAAAATTTAGATTTATAGTTGGTGAACATCCTCAGAATTACTAAAAGGGAAATTGAGGAGAAGCAATCCTCAGAATTACAGGACCACTTGGAACAGTTTTATGATAAAATGCAAAAAGTAGTGGTCGAGGGACATGAAACGGTACATGAGTCGGCCTCGAAATCGGACACCCCAAACAATGCGCTGGACCTGCATTTGGGATCTATATATGCCTCTGACAATAAGAGGACGAGAGGCACATCCGAGGGGGCTCTTAAGTGAAGGAAGGCTTCCAGGTTGGGACGGTCTTCGTCGCTCTCATCGGTGTTGACCTCACCGGTCTCGGACCAAAATCCTACAGTAAACTTTTAGAGGAGAATGAAAATTTTTTGAAGGGGTCGTTGTTGAGAATGACAAGATGGTTCAAAGAACAAAGGGGGAAGGGGGAATTGGCAAGTTAAAGGCAATTGGTGTGTAGGACTAGACAGCTGATTGCTCATGCAATGAGACTGAGTGGGTCTCAGTGGTCTCTTTTCCATGGCAGAGAGAAATAAGAAAGAAACGGATATGAGGAGAAGGGAATAAAGAAGAACTTGCTGTCTTATTGGTTGTATTGCATTGCGTCTTTCTTACAATGGGACCAAAAAGAAAAACAGAAGTAAAAAAATTGTCTTCTAGGGTTTGTGCAAGTTCTTGTTCTTGATTAAACATTGTCGTGTCTATTCAATTTTTGCCTACGCAAAACAACGTTATATATGCTTATGATCTGTTGAATGAGAAGAAAATTAGCCCTAATATGATCACCTGAAAACGATGTAGTAGTAAGCGCCATCTCCTCGTCAATGTATGTCAGTTAGATGTTGTTAATTTATGGATTATGATATATCGCTCAATGCACTAAATTCACTTTCTATTTTTTACTCCATTTGAGGGGTTTGTTTAGAAAATATTTCTTAGGGTTTCCATTGGTCAGGTATGATGTAACTACCATATGTGATATAGTTAAAAAACTGTACTGTTAATGCGGAATTTACTTATGCTTCATGATGAGCTAGGTAAGCTGATGCTCGAGCATGTACTCATCCCAATTATCAATAAACTGATGATACTCCATGGTTTCACTGAAGAAATAAATGGAATTATTGAGGATGTTAACCTCAATTATCAGTAAACTGATGACACCCCATGATTTCACCGTAGAAATAAATTGAATTATTGAGGATGTTCTGCTTTGCGGGCAGTTTTGCTATAAAGGAGCTTATATCTTTTCACAGAGGGGATAAGCATTAAACCTGCTGGGGCTAGAAATAGTGTGGGAAAATGCCTTTTATTTATTTATTTTATAATGAAAAAAAATGTCTTTGTTTATTTCTTTATTATTCTTTTTTCCATTTTCTTGTGAAAAAAAAAACAGTATAAAAGAATTAGAAAACGGGAAGTGATTGTCTGCTTATATCTGGTAAAAGAAAAAGGAAAAGGAAAAAGCTCCGACATACTTTAATTACAGGAGTACATATTTACATCTGCATAAACAGAGATATTGGGAACAATTCTCCAGGATGTATAGACATCACTAGTGGGCAAAAGCGTGTGCAGGATTTCGAAGGACATAGAATTTTAGCCTGGAGGGCATCTATATAACTTTTGAATAGTTCAAGGATGATTTCTAAATAGCCTTCAGAATGGTCCTAAAAGATTTCACACGATGCAGCGATGATCGGTGTGGTAATCTTTGACAAAATTACAGAAGCAGAATGCTAATGATAGATGTGTGAAACCCTCTCCTTGACCTACTGGGGTCAATCGGTGATGACCGAAATGTGGACCTTTTAATAAAGGAAAAATTTCTCGGAAAATTTTGTTTGTCTGAAATTTAATTATGGCAAGGACATTGAAGCAATACCAGTCAATGACAACACCATACCAAGAAGCCTCAGCCCATTCATTTTGGCTTTGATATCATGTAAAATATTCACTGGACATATAAGCGGTTGGACTCATCTTCTACCCAATAATTCGAGTTGGTAGGTTGTGGTACCCAATCTCTTATAAACTCATTAAATTTTTCTTAACTTTTTCATGTGCGATTCTAAACTCTCAACATGCATAAGAGACGGCAAACACTAAAAGTCATTTCTTTTGAGTAATCAGAAGTTTTTGGAGCAACATTATCCCAAAAGGAGTAAGATAATCAACTTTGCAATTTTTATCGAATTGTACCTCTGTTTTTTGCTATTCATTGCATGCATTTGTTATTTCAATTGATCGTGGGATACATATTATGCTTGCAAAAGTTCTTATTTGTTCAATAAATCTAAGACCTGCATGAAGTTCTTAATCTCATCAGTTGGAGATTTAATTGATAATCATCTTTTTAAAAGATTCAATCAAGAAAATACGCGGCAAACCTCTTTATTTAACTGCAAATTGGAAGCGAGGGAAACGCCGTATGGGACCGAAATTTGTGCTGAAAAATAACTTTCGCTTATTTAATTAATTAAAATAATTAAAGCTCGTCCCTCCGCAAATCGAGGCGGACAAATGTGGAGCCTAAATTTATTATGCATTTAAAACATCTTTAATTAGCAATTGCTTGTACCTATAAGAACTATTCGATGTGTATAGCTGTAACACTTTTGATAATGACATAAAGTAATTAAATTACTCCTAAGAGGTGTTAGGCTCTAATGCTTGAGTTTTCCAACCTTTTTTTTTTTTTTTTGTTCCTATCCGTTATGTGTTGTGTAGGTTGTGGTGGAAATGGCATAATTATGTGTTCAGAATGTGGAGGCCGGTGTCATCTTGGAGATAAATAGACTTCTTGGCCCCGTTTGTACCAATTCGGTATTCATATGTCGCATTATGTAATTTCTGTTGTTCAAATCATGGTAAAAGTAAGACTGGTTGTATTGCTAGCAGTAATAGCCTATTTTGATTCCACATTAATTATAGCAAAAAGAACATCACAGATTGTCTTATAAAAGACAATATGAATGAGTTCATCTTCTGCCATCTCTCGCTTAATCAAACTAAGCCTTGGCGTTACGATAGCGCCACATGTTATGCTTGTAGTCACTGAACGTAAGACTGGCATGGAGTATTAGGGAATGCTTACTTGATAAGGAGTCAGGCTTCCATGTTTTGCTTGTCTTCTCCCCTTTCCTTTTTGCAGCAAAAACAATCAGCCAAATTGAAAGCCTAACAGTTCTTTCTTTTCTGAAACCCATTAGTCTTGGGCAATAGCAGACAACCCTTGTTGATAATAGGGCAGCTAGCTTCTTCTCTCATTAGTTGGAGATTTAATTGATAATCACCTTTTAAAAGATTCAGTGAAGAAAAGACATGGTAAATTTTTGCATCTAATTGTAAATTGGAAGTGATAGAGAGGCTGCATGGGACTGAAATTTGTGCCGAAGTATAACTTTTCACTAATTCACAAGTAAAAATAGCTTGCAATGACAAATAAATCTTCTATGATACAGTAATATAAGCAACAAATCCCACCTTTACATTACATCTTAAGAGAACAAAATGTGGAGAAAATAATCTGCGGACGGCAGAATCTTTGCATCATGTCGAACAAAATTATGGACATATATATATGCTTAACCATGATTAATTATCCTTGGCTTCCCATTATTAATGTACAAATAAATTTTTCTTTAATTTGATTTAGATTTAACTATCATTTTGGTCCATACAAAATTGTCGAGTCCTCATTTTGATCCTTCTAATTTTTTTGCCATCAATTTGACCTAACTTTCCTTAATCTGTTAATCAAAATGGTCCGATCGTCAAATCTATTGACGGAACCGTGACGCCCTCCGACATGGAATCCTACATGGCTAACAATGGAGTTTTTTCGGATAGGCGTCACGTTTTTGTCAATAGATTTGATGATTGGATTATTTTGATCTACGGATCAGGATAAGTTAGGTCAAATTGATGGTAAAAATATTAGGACTAAAATGAGGGTTCGACAATTTTGAAAGGACCAAAATGACAGTTAACTCTTTAATTTATCTATCATCAAAATCATCTATAACTGATAATCTATAATATAAATATATAGTAAAGTAAAATTGACAAAATTCATTATGTATTAAATGTTACAATTCCATATATTGGCAAATAAAAATTTAATATTATAAAATAATTCATACAAAAATCAGGAAATTTTTCTATGATTAAGTATGGATTCTTACTTTTTCTCTGTTCGCTTGGCATGTGGACGCATATTTACATATATGTATGTACATATATACACATACACATACACATACATATTACATATGAGTTAGTGTTATGGTATTAAACAAATCTCAATAGCGATTACTCTAAATTCTAGCTTATGAAGTAGCTTATGGAGCGGTGCCTCGACAACGACTAGTGTCAGGCCTTCTCATTCATCGAATATCAATCCATGGAAAGATGGATGGCTTAATGAACGTGCTAGAGGTGGTATGAGGATCTCAAAGATATCCAAGAATTTACAGAGGATGATACTAACGTAATTTCGTATCCACTAAGCGCGAGTGCAAACTATGGCAATGACAACTACTCCTTTTTCTACTGCAATGCATCAAGTGGTCAGCTCTACTTTGAAACCCGAAATAGCACTTTTCGAGTGACCAACATCAACAAGAAATTACATAGCTTTTCCATCCACATGGAAAATTCAACTGACTGCACTGCCACTGATTCAATGAGAATTGCTCTGCAATTTGACAAACCTTAGCCCTTCTTTCTTATCAGTTACGATGTTGTCCCAAACATCTTTAGCCCTCCTTCACAAAATAGTGAGTGGTTGAAGGAAATAGAAATTGATTGGCATCCACCTATGGTAGAGCCAGCCTACAATTTATCGAAGTCTAAGGGCTGCCTGGGCTAAACTGTGGCAATTTCTATAATGTAGTGAATGCATATCGCCAGAGTATGCAATAAAGGGATCTTTCTTCGGCAAATCAAGTATTTTCAGCTTTTGAGTTCTTGTCCTAGAGATTATCCGTGCGAAGAGTAATACAGGGTTAAACCTTCTCTGTGGTGTAAGTACTCTTTATCTTTCTGAATTTTTGCAAAAATCATTCTGGCTGTATGATTGTGAGACTTGCAACAGAAATGAGGCTCTCAAGCGCATGACATCGGCACTTTTATGTGAACAGAGCGATTCGAGCAAGCGCCCCACGATGTTAAATATCATTTCCGCTCTAAGCAACGAAGATGTAACTCTCTCAACTCCGAAATACCCGCCCTTGTCACAAAAAAGAGAGGCTTTTCTTCTGTAACTTCTCTTTCAAGTAGACCAGAGGTCCAGATTAATCATACTTTTGTGATAACCAACAGTCTAAAACAAGGACGGTAACATAAAAGCTGATGTAACTTCTAAAAGAGTACTATGTTTTGCTTTCTTTCACATATATTGTAAAGTAAAATCGACACATTTATTATAAAATGTCTTAGTTTAATATATTGACAAACAAATATTTTAAATATTATAAAGTACTTTATCCAAAGACTGTCATGTGTGTCGCCAATCGGGATGCCCCATTACTTGATAGAATCAGCTATTTTGATTTAGCCAAAGGTAGGAATCTTGTGGTATCAACTCAAGGTAAGATTTCCATACACTTTTGTAGCCAAGGTTGTCGAGGTAGCTTGCCAGATTTTAAGATAATGCAATTTTACGATCTTGAACACGGCAATCTATCCCGATCTCAACCAAAAGTTCTCAAAGGTAAGATAGGCCTAGGATAGCTAGTTGGATCATAGGATAGTAAGATAGTTATGATCCGATTGATCCTATCCCATACGTCTTTGGGTGATTTTAAAGTAATTCTAGGTCGAGCGAACCCCATTTTTTGGCCGACATTTTGGCTCATTCGATGACATATGACGGTAATGATGATGAAGATCTTCACGATGATTTCAATGACATATGATATGTTTTTTATTTTTATTTTTGTTCTCATTTGTTATTTCTATTATGATACTATGATTCGTATTTTGGTAACTTATGAAAATGATTTGCGCTGTTTTATGACCTCTTTTTGTGATTAGTGATTTTTGGAACACAAATTTGTGTGAATAAGAATTGATTTTTGAATCGTGAGTAAAAGGTTGTAAATGATAAATTCATAAAAAAGTATATATGTATTCGTTTGTCTATATTTTTTCATTATAGGTAAGATCATACGATCCTCGATGCGATCTTACGATCTTTAATCCTACGACCCCCTTATGATCCTAGTTGATCATGATCTTGACAACCTTGCTTGGAGCAACAATGTCGAAAGTGATCGTATCCGACACCCATTAAGTCCGAGGAGCATGATAGACAACTCCTGGACTCGGGGAACCAGGTTCTAAGAGAAGCATCTCGAGAAGGCATCATGAAGTGTCAGAGCTTTGCTCACCCAACTGATACATTTCTTCCAAGAATGCAACTAGGGTCTCTTAACTTGATGTTGTGGAAGGGATCCGACGACCCAGGCATTGGAAATTATATGTTCTAGCAAGATTAAGAATCCAAAGGCCAGTACATGAGCAATTCCGGTATTGGAAAGTGGGATTTGCAGGAAGTATACTTCGGCCGATGACTTGCCACCAGCAATAATTCCTTTGCTCTTGAATTTATCACGATGGGGACATTATAAGTTCATATATTCCAAGCAAACCAAAGGAACCGGGAAAGCTTATTACTTATTGGCTAAACTGTGGCAATTTCTATCATGCAGCGAATACATGTCACCAGAGTATGCAATAAAGGGATCGTTCTCCTGCAAATCAAATATTTTCAGCTTTTGGAGTTCTTGTCCTAGAGATTATCCTTGCGAAGCGTAATACAGGGTTAAACCTTCTCAGAGGTATAAGTACTCTTTATCTTTCTGAATTCTTGCAAAAATCATTCTTCTGGTTGTATGATTGTTGTCGGTGTTCAAATTTCCTACACATGGAGGTTGTGTAATGAAGATAATGTAATCAACTTGATAGATTAGATGCTTCACGAGACTTGCAACAAAAATGAAGCTCTCAAGTGCATAACATGGGCACTTTTATGTGTACAGAGTGATCCGAGCAAGCGCCCTACGATGTCATATATCGTTTCCACTCTATGCAACGAAGAGGTAACTCTTTCGACTCCGAAACGACCGACATTTGTCATAAAAAAGGAGGCTTTTCTTCTGAGACTTCTCCTTCTAGTAGACCAGAGGTCCAGATTAATCATACTTTTGTGATAACCAACAGTCTAAAACAAGGACGATAACATAAAAGCTGGTGCAACTTCTAAAAGAGTAGCCAGTTTTGCTTTCTTTTACATATATAGTAAAATAAAATCGACACATCTATTATAAAATGTTTTAGTTTAATATATTGACCAATAAAATTTTTTGATATTATAAAATACTTTATCCAAAGACAGTCACGTGGGTCGCCAATTAGGATGCCCCATTGCAGGATCTTAAGATAATGCAATTTTATGATCTTGAACCCAGCCACCAATCCTGATCTCAACCAAAAGTTCTAAGATAATTCCTTTGCTCTAGCAAGATTAAGAATCCAAAGGTCAGTCTTAATCTTTCATCTGATGACTTGCCACCAGCAATAATTCCTCTGCTCTTGAACTTTACCATGAATATGTTGGGAATTGGTGTATGCCCTAGAGGCAATCTATAATCAGTTTTGTAATATGATATCTATTTCATTATAAAACGAGGCATATCTGTTATTGCGCTAAATATGATTTTACACAATAATGTCATTGGAATAGTAGGTTCAATAGGCATCAAGTGTGACTTGATTGTGAGATCCTATAATTACTGAACATTATTCCTAAATGTCCATAGTCAAAGTATTATCGTTAATTAGGACAACGGTAATACGGTTAGACTAGTGTGAGTGTTGATTGATGACCAAATCTCATAGGTCATGGATATGGAGATATCAAATCACACCACATGTATACATTAAGAGTAATGTGTATTGGACTGATCCGCCATGAGATTGCTACATGGGTTGTTACGTGACTGTCATTAGCATATCTCAAAGTGACTATAGTGTAATGGTCCTTTGACTTGAGGTCACCATAGATTCCTACGTATAATGTCGTATATTTTGATACTGTCAAACGCCACCGTAACAGGCTGGTTATAAAGATAGTTATTGGGTATGCCACAAAGCATGGAAAAGAATGTGAGTGACCAAGATAGGATTTGTCCCTCCTACGAAACGGGAGCGATATCTCACGGCCACTTGGTGGTTAAGTTTAAAAGTGTATGCATACCTAAATGAGTCGATATAATGATATCGAGCTCATTTGTTCTGATAGACTTACCTGATAAACCAAGAAAGAGAGATATTGAGCCATACAAGGATGTCATCGACCATGCCTTGGGCTCAATAGAGATATAGAGGACAAAGGGATTATATTACACGGTAACGTAAGTCACAAGGTTCGTCGAGAAATTGACTTTCCGATTACTTGAGTAACAGCGATGCATTGCTAGATGCCGCTCACTGTTTGTGATATTGAAATAGAGATTTCGATATTACTATCAACGTAATTGGGAACCTACAGGGTCACACACTACGACTAAATTGATGAGATATTTTGAAACAAACAAAATCGTCTAATAGAGATTAGATGATTTATGGTGCGACCAATTAATCGGATATTTAATGAGATTAAATTTGTCGATTAATTAGACTCGATTTATTAGATTAAATGGACACAATTGATGCACGATCCATGTGATGACACATGGCAATTTCAAACTCTTAATTCTTTGTCCCACATCGGTGGGTTACAAATTTTCTTCCCCCCTCAGCTGCTTATAAAAAGGGGCAGTGAGGTTGTATGCATATATGTGTGTGTGAATGTATGCATGTATGTGTGTATATGCATATACTTTTATATATATAAAAGCACACACATATAATTATATGTGCAGAGACATATATGTGTGCGTGCATATATGTGTATGCATATAAAGTATATATATTTGGGTTGAATTGTTCAATTCAAATTAGGTCCATTAGTTTGAAAATTTCGGGTGTCGCATCGGTGTTTCTTTCGAGTGTTGGCCGCTAGTATCGCCGATCTCGAAGACTCGTCGACAAAGTCGGTGTGGATACCGGTAGAGGCGTCACGCGTGGGACGCTCGGTCGACAATTTTAAATATTCCAGGTACGCTTTTATTTACTCTTATTCTTCTAGTAGGTCTTGGAATTAGTTTCACGGGTAGGAAATTTTGAATTTCTGTTCCTTTTACGCTTCCGTAGATCCTGTGAAACTAGCAATTGGTATCAGAGCCTAGCTAGTTAGAATCCGAGTAGATAATAGCATAAAATATGATTTTATGCTTGGTACTGGTGTGGTTATGTTTGATATTTGCGGTGCATGACTGTTAGACATGGACAATGTCTTAGTTGTGTTAGCATAATAGTTATGCGTTTGGACTATTATGTAATTGTTACATAATAGTGTATGGTGAGATCGATTAAATGTTAATAAAATCCCTCAAAATATTAAGTCCTTATCCTTCCACCGTGTAACGCTAGTCAAGACCAAGATCGATGAGTGTGTAGACCTTGCTCTCGCAGGATGCCCTCATCTATCCTAGTAAGACGTGGTGTTTACTAGTGGGCCGGACTTAACTGAGCAAGCCTAATAGGATTAGGAGTTCAGCGGCATGTAGTTGGGCATCGATCTACAAGATAGATTTGAATAAAGGAGTTATTCACCCAACTAATCAAGAGTTGCATGTGATGCAATTGGGAAAGTGAGTTCCCTACCTAAATAGCCAGTTTTGGGTGAATCAGCCCTCGCTGACTCAGAGCTTGGTGAGATATGGATCTTGAAGTACTATGAGAATGATATTCTCTGAATCAATGGTGAGGGTCATTGATATGATATAAATAGTGGAAGCAATATTTAATAAAGTCCTCATTAAATATTGTAGTGTCATAATACTTATTTTGCATATTTCTGTGGTAGTTACCATGGCAGGGAGCACTTCTAGTATTTTCTGTTTGCGATCCGTTCTTGATAAGGACAAACTGTCAGGGAATAATTTCCTTGGTTGGTATCGAAACTTGAGAATTGTTCTCACCCAAGAAAAGAAACTATATGTCTTAGAGCAACCTCTTCTTGAGCCACCACCTGACGATGCCCCCCAAGCTGAGAAAGATGCTTATAGTAAGCATCATGATGATGCCGTAAACGTCGGATGTCTCATGTTAGTCACCATGGACTCGGAGCTTCAGAAGCAACACGAGAACATGATGGCGTACGATATGATCGTGCATCTCAGGCAACTCTATCAAGAGCAGGCCCGACATGAGAGATTCGAGATCTCTAAAGCACTTTTTCAGGCAAGGTTGACTGAGGGTAGCCCAGTGGGTCTTCATGTACTCAAGATGATTGGGTACGTCGAGACTCTGGGAAGACTGGGATTTCCTCTGGGTCAAGAGTTGGCCACAGATTTAGTCCTACAGTCACTGCCCAGTAGTTATAGTCAGTTCATTATGAGCTATAATATGAATGACTATAATAAACCATTGCCTGAATTGCTTAACATGTTGAGAACAGCTGAGCATGATATCAGTAAGGGGATGTCCGTTCTAATGGTCCAGGGGACCAAAAGAAAGGGCCAGGGCAAGAGTAAAGGCAAGAAGGCTAAAGGTGCATCCAAGTATGACTTGGATGCGTTGAAGCCTAAAGCCAAGGTGGCGAAGAATGATTACTGCTTCCATTGTGGCAACACTGGACATTGGAAGCGGAATTGTAAGGTATACCTGGAGGAGTTGAAGAAGAAGAAGGGAAGTGAGACTTCCACTTCAGGTATTCATGTTATAGAGATCAATGTATCTACTACTTCTACATCTTGGGTATTAGATACCGGGTGTGGTGCTCATATTTGTGGAAATATGCAGGACCTAAAGGACAGTAGATCGTTGGCAAAGGGCGAAGTGGACCTACGAGTTGGAAATGGAGCAAGAGTTGCTACATTAACTGTAGGGACTTATCACCTAGTTTTGCCTACTGGGCTAGTATTAGATCTTAACGACTGTTATTATGTACCTGCTATTAGTAGAAACATAATATCTGTTTCTTGTTTGGACAAGAAGGGATTTTGTTTCACTATCAAGAACAAGTGTTGTTCTATGTACATGAATGATGTATATTATGGCAGTGCACATTTAAGTAATGGTCTGTATGTTCTTGATCTAGATACGCCTATTTATAATGTGGAAACCAAACGGCTCAAATCTAATGATTCGAACCCGACTTACCTCTGGCATTGTCGTTTAGGCCATATTAGCGAGAATCGCATCTTTAGACTCCATAAGGTTGGATTACTGGACTCGTTTGATTTAGAATCGATCGAGACATGCGAACCTTGCTTAATGGGGAAAATGACTAAGGCCCCTTTTACCGGAAAAGGTGAGCGAGCTAATGATCATCTGGCTCTCATACATACCAATGTATGTGGACCAGTGAACAAGCTTGCTAGAGGTGGGTATCTCTACTTCATTACATTTACTGATGATTTCAGTAGATTTGGATATGTGTATTTGATGAAACACAAATCTGAATCCTTTGAAAAGTTCAAAGAATTTAAGAATGAAGTGGAGAATCAGTTGGGTAAGAGCATTAAAGTTCTTCGATCAGATCGAGGAGGTGAATATTTGAGCTATGAGTTCGCTGACTATCTTAAACAGTGTGGGATTTTATCTCAACTGACTCCACCTGGAACACCACAGTGGAATGGTGTAGCTGAAAGGAGGAATCGAACTTTATTAGATATGGTTCGATCTTTGATGAGTCATGCAAACTTACCTGACTCCTTCTGGGGATATGCTCTACAGACAGCTGCTCTCATATTAAACAATGCTCCGTCGAAATCAGTTGAAAGGACACCATATGAGATGTGGTATGGGAAGCGTCCCAAGATGTCTTTTCTAAAGATATGGGGTTGCGAAGCTTATGTGAAGAGATTATCTTCGGATAAGCTTGGCCCTAAATCGGACAAATGTTACTTTGTGGGGTATCCTAAGGAAACTCGAGGATACTATTTCTATAATCCCATCGAGGGCAAAGTGTTTGTTGCTCGAACTGCGGTATTCCTTGAGAAAGAGTTTCTCTCCAAAGGAACTAGTGGGAGAAAATTAGAACTTGGGGAAGTTGTACTACAAAATGACATTGACCAATCGACGGGTGAGGTTGCAGAGCAAGTACCACAAGATGTCGTGGCACAATCTTCTGCACATGTGACACAGGAGTCTCGCAGGTCTAGTAGGATACGTCATGAGCCCGAGAGATATGGATTTCTCGTGACTCAAAACAATGACGTATTGCTCATAGATGATGATGAGCCTACAACCTATGCGGAAGCCGTAATAGGCCCTGACTCTGAGAAATGGCTGGTGGCCATGAGATCTGAGATGGAGTCCATGTACACTAACCAAGTATGGACTTTGGTTGATCCACCTGAAGGGGCAAAACCCACTGGGTGTAAGTGGGTCTTCAAGAAGAAGACTGACATGGACGGTAATGTGATTACCTTTAAGGGCCGACTTGTGGCAAAAGGTTTCAGACAAGTTCATGGTGTTGACTATGACGAAACTTTTTTCCTGGTGGCTATGCTTAAATCCATAAGGATCTTGCTTGCAATTGCAGCTTATTATGACTATGAGATCTGGCAAATGGATGTCAAAACTGCTTTCCTGAATGGGAATCTCCTCGAGGATGTGTATATGACGCAACCTGAGGGTTTTGTCGATCCACATAGTGCCGAAAAGGTTTGTAAGCTACAACGGTCTATTTATGTGCTGAAGCAAACTTCTAGGAGCTGGAATCTTCGTTTTGATGATGCAATCAAAGAGTTTGGTTTCATCAAGAATGAAGATGAACCCTGTGTTTACAAGAAGGTTAGTGGGAGCATAGTAATCTTCCTGGTGTTATATGTAGATGACATACTTCTGATAGGGAATGACATTCCTTCCCTACAGTCTGTAAAAACTTGGTTGGGAATGTGTTTCTCTATGAAGGACTTAGGCGAAGCTACCTACGTGCTAGGTATTAGGATCTATAGAGATAGATCCAGGAGACTGCTTGGCCTAAGTCAGAGTGCATACATAGATAAAGTGCTTCGGCGTTTTAGCATGCAGGATTCTAAGAAATGGTCGCTGCCTATGTTACATGGCATAAGCCTTTCGAAGGCTCAGTGTCCTTCTACTCGAAAGGAGAGGGACCGCATGAATAGGATTCCATATGCGTCAGCTATTGGATCCATCATGTATGCTATGTTATGCACTCGATCAGATGTCTCGTATGCTTTGAGTATGACAAGTCGATACCAATCAGATCCAGGTGAAAGACACTGGATTGCAGTAAAGAACATCCTTAAGTACTTACGAAGGACTAAGGAGATGTTTTTGGTATATGGAGGCGAAGAAGAGCTCGTTGTAAGAGGTTACACCGATGCTAGCTTCCAGACCGATAAGGACGACAGTAGATCGCAGTCAGGGTATGTGTTCTGTCTGAATGGAGGTGCTGTGAGTTGGAAGAGTTCCAAACAGGAGACAGTAGCCGATTCTACCATAGAGGCCGAGTATATTGCTGCCTCTAACGCTGCAAAAGAGGCCGTTTGGATCAAGAAGTTCGTGACAGAACTTGTTGTGGTTCCTAGCATCGCAGACCCAGTGGATCTCTATTGTGACAACAATGGAGCCATTGCGCAAGCTAAGGAACCCAGGTCTCACCAGCGATCCAAACATATACTCAGGCGCTTCCATCTCATTCGCGAGATCATCGACAGAGGAGATGTGAAGATATGCAGAATCCCAACAGATGAGAATCTCGCAGATCCACTTACGAAGCCTCTTGTGCAGCGCAAGCACGAGGCTCACACTAGATCTATTGGCATAAGACATGTGCCAGATTGGCTCTAGTGCAAGTGGGAGATTGTTGGGAATTGGTGTATGCCCTAGAGGCAATCTATAATCAGTTTTGTAATATGATATCTATTTCATTATAAAACGAGGCATATCTGTTATTGTGTAGATTGCGCTAAATATGATTTTACACAATAATGTCCTTGGAATAGTAGGTTCAATAGGCATCAAGTGTGACTTGATTGTGAGATCCTATAATTACTGAACATTATTCCTAAATGTCCATAGTCAAAGTATTATCGTTAATTAGGACAACGGTAATACGGTTAGACTAGTGTGAGGGTTGATTGATGACCAAATCTCATAGGTCATGGATATGGAGATATCAAATCACACCACATGTATACATTAAGAGTAATGTGTATTGGACTGATCCGCCATGAGATTGCTACATGGGTTGTTACGTGACTGTCATTAGCATATCTCAAAGTGACTATAGTGTAATGGTCCTTTGACTTGAGGTCACCATGGATTCCTACGTGTAATGTCGTATATTTTGATACTGTCAAACGCCACCGTAACAGGCTGGTTATAAAGATAGTTATTGGGTATGCCACAAAGCATGGAAAAGAATGTGAGTGACCAAGATAGGATTTGTCCCTCCTACGAAACGGGAGCGATATCTCACGGCCACTTGGTGGTTAAGTCTAAAAGTGTATGCATACCCAAATGAGTCGATATAATGATATCGAGCTCATTTATTCTGATAGACTTACCCGATAAACCAAGAAAGAGAGATATTGAGCCATACAAGGATGTCATCGACCATGCCTTGGGCTCAATAGAGATATAGAGGACAAAGGGATTATATTACACGGTAACGTAAGTCACAAGGTTCGTCGAGAAATTGACTTTCCGATTACTTGAGTAACAGCGATGCATTGCTAGATGCCGCTCACTGTTTGTGATATTGAAATAGAGATTTCGATATTACTATCAACGTAATTGGGAACCTACAGGGTCACACACTACGACTAAATTGATGAGATATTTTGAAACAAACAAAATCGTCTAATAGAGATTAGATGATTTATGGTGCGACCAATTAATCGGATATTTAATGAGATTAAATTTGTCGATTAATTAGACTCGATTTATTAGATTAAATGGACACAATTGATGCACGATCCATGTGATGACACATGGCAATTTCAAACTCTTAATTCTTTGTCCCACATCGGTGGGTTACAAATTTTCTTCCCCCCTCAGCTGCTTATAAAAAGGGGCAGTGAGGTTGTATGCATATATGTGTGTGTGAATGTATGCATGTATGTGTGTATATGCATATACTTTTATATATATAAAAGCACACACATATAATTATATGTGCAGAGACATATATGTGTGCGTGCATATATGTGTATGCATATAAAGTATATATATTTGGGTTGAATTGTTCAATTCAAATTAGGTCCATTAGTTTGAAAATTTCGTGTGTCGCATCGGTGTTTCTTTCGAGTGTTGGCCGCTAGCATCGCCGATCTCGAAGACTCGTCGACAAAGTTGGTGTGGATACCGGTAGAGGCGTCACGCGTGGGACGCTCGGTCGACAATTTTAAATATTCCAGGTACGCTTTTATTTACTCTTATTCTTCTAGTAGGTCTTGGAATTAGTTTCACGGGTAGGAAATTTTGAATTTCTGTTCCTTTTACGCTTCCGTAGATCCTGTGAAACTAGCAGAATATTGGACAAACAACTTCTCCTTCCCCTAATCCCCCTTGTGTATCTAATGAGCACGAATTACCAGTTCCTAAACTTCAACTGCAGGACTGCAACAACACTATGCTAATGAAAACTTTCAATGGGACCATACTGTACCTTGTTAGGTGTAAGCTTAGGCTCTGAGCTTATAAGTTAAGTTCCAATCGTTTTGCTGATTGTTCCTATCCATTATGTATTTGTAAGTTGTGCTAGAAGTGACAACGTCATGTGTTCAGAATGTGGCGGCTGAGGCCAACTCAGAGATAAATAGATTAGGCCTGATTTGGTTCAATCAGGTACTATTTTTCTTTGGGCTTGCATGCCTTATTCGTTTTGTTGAGGCCTAGACAATATGGTGAGCTCTATAACATTTTCAAACATTTCAATAATTAATAAGAGCATCGCTGCATCTATAACATAAATTATATATATATATATATATATATATATATATATAAAAGAACTATGGATAGATTGCTCCATGTTATGAAGAAAGTCTTGTGCATTGCCCCGAGCAAAACTATTCATGGAACTGGTTATATTGAAAGTAAATCCATAAATTTGCAACATAATTTATTAATAAAGATATAATTAACTCAATATCGTCATTCTAACTACTAAATATAATGAATTAACTCGAAGTAGACATCGTTTTCAAACTATTAAAACTAAATATTATTTGGTATTAATCATATAATTGTACTGAAATTAATGTAGACTTCTTTTTCATATTTAGTTTATTAGTTTATACTAGAATTGTTCGCTTGCTCATCTCACATTTATTATCACTAAATCTTTTTCCGCTACTTTTTTGTGTTTCTTTGCACAAAAGCATATATTCTAATCAATTATTTATTAATATAAAATTATATTCTAAATGTTCTTTGACAAGTATCTAGACTTCTACTCCGTGCTTTACACGGTTTATTTTAAATATTTTTTGATGAAAAATTTGTTGTAAATGTTCTTTAATATCTCATTACTTATAATAAGTTGAAACCTAACTAATTCTAATCTTATTAAAATTCATTCATCAATATCACCAAGTGAAAGAACAATTAAGATTCTCGATTTTTGAAATGAGCATTTTTATATATTTTCCTATTAATCAACATAAAAATTCTTCTAATTCAAAAATGCTACTCACAATGAAATGAGTTGTAATGTACACAATATTCAATGATTGTTTAATATATGTGAGTGCTAGGAGGATTATAAGGCCTATATTTAGGAGGAATTAGCATTTTTATTTTAAAATATATATCACCAAGTACTAATATTAGCAGAAATTAAAAATCTTACAGGTATTAAAAAAATTAATAAACCTTGAGCCAATCAAAGTGATATTTTCATATCTTGATATTGATTTTACTTTCAGTTTTCAATTACTATGTAATTTGTTGTCAATTCATTACATTTTTAATATTGATGGAACTAACTCTATGAACCCCATTTCATTTTTTATTCTTAAATATATCTTATAAATACTCTACTTAGATGACTTTGCCTATTAGTTTTTCATCCTAGTTGTTATTTTCTATGAACTGGTTTTTTCTATTTTCTATATGTTTCTTATCAATTTTTTTTGGTTGATTATTTCTTTTAAATTTTACGTGTTCCCAATTGTAATTTGTAATGTTCATTTCTAATAAATTTATTCAAAAATTTATTTACAACAAAATTTTAATTACAACTGATGATTAACTTCGGGAATCAGTTCTCATTTGTTTTTCTTATTATTAGATATTTTTAATTACCATTCTTCGTTTTTTAATTTAAATTATAACAAAGGGATATAGCTAAATTTAATTTCATTTGTTGAAGTCAAGTTAGTTTTACTATATAAATAGATAGATGTGTAACGAATGATTTGTTTTATTTCTTTTAGGGTTCGTCTAGGCATAGGTTAACTAATAATTGGTTGCCTCAACTTGATTATTCATTGAATATATGCACATTTGTCAATACCTAAAGTACCCCTTTCATTAATTTTAGAAACAATTCATCTCTAAGTAAAACTCGCATAATTACTAAACTTAATAGCCACAATTCTGGAAATAGATAAAACTCTAAACCCTAAAACCTTAATCCCAAATAAACCCTTAAACCCTAAAATCATAATTCTAAAATCCTAAAACCTTAACCATAAAAACCTAAAACCCTAAAACCTAAAAAACCATAAATACATGCTAAAACCCTAAAACACAAAACCGTTAAAAAAACCTAGATAAACCCTAAAATCCTAAAACCACAAAGCTGAAAACCTACCACTTGCACTGCAAAGAACCAAATCTTTCAGTTTTTAGGGTTATTGTGATTCAGTTTTTTCGATTTAGGATATTTCGGTTTTTTAGGATTTTTATTTCCTTTTTCTTTTCCCATGATTACTTATGTCCATAATAATTATATTATATTTGGCTAGAGATAATTGATTAGAGGTTAAACCTTTCATGATTAAGAAAAGGGGGGCTAATAAGGTATTGAAAAAAAAAATCAATTTTGCCAACTGAACGAATATAGTAAGTAATAATATAGGATAGAAAAATCTATTATATATTAAATTTCTTATCATCATAATAAATGCATATTCTCAAGACTTAGAGAATATATGCGAATAATTACATGTTTTATAATTTAAATTGTATTGTCTAAATAAAATGTGTGATTTTGTCATGTATTTTATTGGAGCATATTCTCCAGCATTGGTTATGAGAGAAAATGAGTAAAGATACGATGTAGCTAAAAATATGAGTCAGGTATGGTTTTGGTCCCTAAAAGATACCAGAGCCAAGGGTTTGGTCCCTCAAAAATTTTTGCCTCGGTTTTAGTCCCTCAATCACCATTCCGTCAGATGTTTTAGTCCTGCCGTCTTCTTGCGCGTGCCAACCATGACGGAAATCTCACGTGGCGGCTGAACTGGACCTAACTCCGTTAATGACCCCCAAATTGCCAAAAACGACGTCGTTGCCTTCCTCGATGAAAGCAAATTTGCCATTCCCGCCAAAATTACTCTCTAATGTTGTCCTTTGAGTTTCTAGGTCAAACCAAGATGGTTCGTGTCATATCAGACCATCCGTGAAGCACAGCAAGAGGCAATTATGGCCGCAATTGTTCCTCAATGGGCGGTTGTAGACTTCCCCGCAAGAGTACGGGAGGATCCACGGCTCCTCGAAGCTGGGATTCTTGAGCTTGCCACAGAAGCAGAGGTAGGATTTGGGGATCTGGGACTTGGTATACTCGGAGTGGCACATGGGGCAGTGCCACGTAGCGGATTCGGAGGTTGCAGCAGGGGAGAGGGAGAGGCAGCTGGCGGCGCACACAGCGGCGAGGTTGGAGGACTGCTGGGCCCAAGACTAGATACATACGAGGTGGAAGACGGAGAAGCAAAGTGCAGAGCATGACTAGGTGGGATCATATATTCTAATGTGCTCAAGGCAAATGAGGCACGACAGGGCGTCGGAGGAAGAGGAGTTAAGGAAGGACTGGATCTTCGAAAGGTCCGCTGTCAGGCCCAGGACTGGATGCAGAAGAGGTGGAAGACGGAGAAGCAGAGTGCAGAGCATGACCAGGTGGGGGATTAGATATTCTAATGCGCTCAAGGCAAATGGGGCACAACAGGACGTCGAAGGAGGAGGAGTTAAGGAAGGACTGGATCTTCGAAAGGTCTGCGGAGGCGGTCGATTGGTCGGTGAAGTCGAAGTACGGCCTGAAGATGGAGGCAAAGAGGTCCACATGAAGTATGGCAAAGAGGCCTGAAGATTGGCCGGTGAAATCGAAGTATGGCCTGAAGTACGGCATCAAGGAAGGAAACGACGCTGTTTTTTGCAATTTAGGGGGTGGTTAACGGAGTTAGGTCCAGCTCATTCGCCACGTGAGATTTCCGTCACGGTTGGCACGCTCAAGAAGACGGCAGGACTAAAACATATGACGGAATGGTGATTGAGGGACTAAAACCGAGGCAAAAATTTTTGAGGGACCAAACCCTTGGCCCAGTTATCTTATAGGGACCAAAACCATACCTGACTCTAAAAATATATATATAAAAAAACAATATGAGTTGATTAAAGCGATTTTATACTTATTCTCTTTAAATAAAGTCTTGAATTCAAGTCTTATGAATGGATAAAGTCCACAGTATGAGAGATTTAATCCTTAATGGACATACTTTGCTCTAATTAGATTAGTCGGGGATTGGACTTCCGAATTTCATGGTGCACATCAAACAAAAAGTATAAGAATAAGATAAGTATTTAACAAGTAGCACTCGCATGTTTAAGTCGTTCACGCATTCCGACCTTCCTTTCTGTAAGATCATTGGGATTCTCTTATCCCATTTCCGTATTTCTTGATTTTTAGTTTTCTTCGAGTTTTGTCCCCTTCTTTCAACCAAAACAAAAAATCTATATTAAAAAAATTGGGTAGCATTCTTTATCCCAAAAATAAAATCACTAATTTACTAACCATTAAATTATTAAAAACTAAAAGAATAATTTTAAGAAATTCAAATTTTATTAACAACAAGAGAGAAAACTTCCCCATTTCTCCACTAATTTCTCTCTCCCTCTCTATTCCCACTTTCCCTCTCTCTCCACTCTCTTCCCTCTCCATTCCCTCCATCCTTTTACTTCCTTTTACTTCTTTCTCATCATTTTCTTTTATAAATTTTATTATTTAATTTTAAAATTAAAAAAATACTCTTCTCTACAAAGTATTGAAAAGTATAGATAAATACTACTAACTAAAAAAAAATGTATCGAAAGGAATGACAAAAAATAAAAACAAAATCACGCATGGCACAGGTAAATAGTCTGATATACTAGATGCAAACTAGTGCTATGCATGGAATTTATTAACAAAATGGCTAAATGAACACGGAAGTCCTAAAACTATGCGAAAACTTAAACTTAAGTCCTAAATCTATCAATTTGGCTCAAGAAGTCCTAAAACTATGCAAAAAGTTAAACTTAAGTCTTAAATGTATCAATTTGGCTCAAGAAGTCCTAAACCTTTAGTCCGTTGGATACTTTCAGTCCTAAGTTTAACTTTTCGCATAGTTTTAGGACTTCCGTGTTCATTTTCCCTTAAAAAAAGTGACATCGCTACCTGTAGAATTTTCAACGAAGTTTGATTCGAAAATGCAATAGTTTAGAGGTCAAAAAAAGATTTCTATTAATTTTAGTATTAAATAAAAAAATTAATATAAGAAAATGTTGAGAAACAGAGGGAGAATGGAGAGAGAAATTGATTGATAAGTGAGAAAGTTATTTGATGGTTAACCTAACATAAATTTACCATATTATTCTTTTGACATTGGGTTAAGAACAAAAAAAAAACACAAACTTATCACATTTTCACAATTCTAGTACGAACTTTTTTCCTTAACTTAAAAATATATAAACTTTCGATTCGATAACAATTCTAGCACGATGTCAATTGTTTTTATTAATTTAAACGGAATCGAGGCCACATAAGGCGCCGACGACCTCAATTGAGAGGAGGGCGCAGATACCCCAACCGGGGGGAAGGCACTGGCAACCCCAATCAGGGTGGGGGGTGATAGCCAAGGTCGTGGCTCCACCCGTCGGAATTGGGAGAATCCCCAATTTGAGGATTCTCCCGATTCCGGAGTAGGAGTCTCGATTAAGGCCACCACCCCCCGATTGGAGTCGTCGGCGCCCTTCCTCTTATTGGGACTGTCGGCGCATTCTGTAGTCTCGATTGTATCCAAATTAACAAAAAATTTGACACTGTGCTAGAATTATTATCAAATCGAAAGTTTGTGCATTTTTAGGTTAAAGAAAAAAGTCGTGATATAATTGTTAAAATGTGAAAAGTTTGTGATGGGCATTAATGACTTAATGATTAGAAAATTAATAGTTTTACTTTGTGATGGGCATTTTGGGAGTAATGAATGTTACACTCGCTTCCATTCTTCTCTCTCTCTTTTTTTTTCTTTTTTGTAAGAAAGATAAATAGCAAAAGAGTACAAAATCAACGAAGATAAACAATAAATTATTAAAAAAATTTAGAATAAGAAATTAAAAAGAGAGAGGAAAAGAAAAAACTAAAGGCTTTGAAGAAAACAATTTGATAATTAACGCGAAGAAATTTCTGCTAAAAATTGGTAAACACATATTTTGTTACTCTAATTTATTCGCTAAAGCGGGGAAAAAAACAAAAAAATAAACAAGAAAAGGAGTAAAGAAGCTGGACTTGATTTTCTAAGATTATTTACCTTACAAATAATTTAAAAAACCAACTAAAGTTGGAAAACACGCAATTATCAAGGAATTAATTAATTATGGATGTATTTATGTTTGCACGATCGAGATTATGTTCCATTTCTGCCCAATCGGCAAACTATTTATATGGTCAGAAGTGGAATCCTCCCTCATCTCATGAATCCATCCGTTTTCCAAAGTCCGAACAACGGGTAAAACGTTTTCTGGAAAATAAATAAATATGGGTTCCTTCCCTAAGCATCTCATCTTCATCCTGATGGTGGTTGCACTTTCAGTACTCCTCACGGATATTCATCCATGCGAGGGACGACAAGTAGATCAGTCGCCACAACGGATCATACTCCAGAATGGTCTCGCCAACTCGGCCAAGCTCACGGTCCGTTGCTGGAGAAGGGATAACAAGTCTGACCTCGGAACTCACGTTGTCGCGCCAGGGAGATCTTACGAGTTCCGTTTCCGGCTCAATAAGACGCTCAATGTAGCAATATATGCCTGCAGCTTTCGGTGGCCACCAAAGAGGTCCGAGCAGTTTGACGTATACGATCAGCTCGTAGACCTCAATCAAGGTAAGCTATTAACGTGGAATATCACCAATTCAGGGCCGTGTCTCGTCGTCCCCCGAGGAGAGTGTTTGCATTGGGACTAATTAAACCATCGCCGAATCCCTTACTAAGAGAATAAAAGATATATACATATATATATATATATATATGTATGTCTTAATTAATTTCACATCTTTTTTTATGAATACTAGCGAAACAGCCCATGTATTGCTCGTGCGAAAAAGTGTTCGTAATATTATTGAATCCTTGCATATAAGTTATTTGTATTATTAAGTTACAAACCACGTTGGATTGGTCCAATAAAAGTAATATATGTTATTTGCACACGTAAAACAAGAGGTGAAATGCAACCATGGTCAGTATTATAACCTTGTGCAAAGACGTTCATGCATTATCATCCTACGCAAATTATGGTTTGAATTAGCTGCTTTATCTAGTACAAACAGCATTTTTTAAACAAATTTGTATGGATTAAAAAGATTGAGTTGGCCAAATAAAGACCACTTTCAGTCACAATTTCAAATCCACAAATTGAAAATTATTCTAAGGAAATCGTTCAAATCAATCACTCTTTTTTTTGAAATCATTATATGCATTTACCAAATTTTACGGTGCATATTTTAAGTTTTTCCATACCATGTAAAAATAATTTGAACCCTTAAATCCTTTCCAATCTAATCTAAATCGTTCATTTTTATAAGTTTTAAAATCTCAAAAACACCCTTCAAAAATTACGATATCATCTCTATATTACATAAAATGTGATTTTTGTCCACAATTCTTTTCATCAGTGTTCGATGTCATCACAAATTCGGGCTGATGACGTGGAATATTGAACCAAACTGGTTAGAAAATAAAACCATACGGTTCAATAAAGCGTTTTCCATTGAATCATCAAATCGGTTATAAAATAAAACCCTGTTAGAGCTCCACGATCAATTGAAGGAGGGAATCGAGGGAATCGAGGGATTCGATTTGGGGGAGGTAAAACTCGGTGAGTCGGCGGGATGTGAGGTCATTGCGGGAGAACGCAAGCTGGATGTCTCCGATTGTGGCTTCCTTGACCATCGGGTGAGTATAACAAGGATAATCCAGTTGATGAGTACAACGCATTGGAGGAGTACAAACGCGTACGTTTTGCGTATGCGGAAACATCAATTGGTTCCATATGATCACCATTTTTCGATCAATCAAAATTGCTTTTTATTACTCAAATCCAAAATACATAAACCAAAACTCGCACCGAAGCTTTAAAGGCCAGTCTACAAGACTTGCTGCAACATAACAGCAAGCTAATCAAGTAATAAAGACCTGAAAAACATCATTAGAAGGACACTCCCTAGTCTTCAAGGAACTTCTTCTGCTGTGGCCTTAGTTTGTTCTGCAGGTTTGTTCATTTCCATTAACCTGTATGCGTAGACAATTTATTAGTCGCCTTCAGTTTCTCTTCTGATGTTGCAATGTAAACACACACTCTTTCTATCTGTCCAACTGAAGTATATATGAGCATGCCACGCAAGCCTAGCCACCACAGATTGGACAGATTTTTCTACGAGTTTTTGAATAGATCACTAATAATCTGGACTGCAAGGCCATATACTTCTATCAATTCCACTGATCTGTAAGATATATTTGTAGATGAGAAGGCACAACGAAAGAAGATGTGATCTCTACATTCCGAAACTTCACAAAAGGATACAAATGTTTTCAATGCTCCTTTCAATCTCCAAATCCCGTTAAGAGTGCACAACTTGTTTTTTATTGCACGCAGGACAACAAAGCAGTGTCCAAGAACCACAGGCAGAGTTCGAAGGAACTTATGCCAATTCACGGTATTAACTTTTACATGAATATGATTAATGCACTATGTAAAAAATATATTTCCCTTTTGTATTGGCAGCCCGTATGATCCCATTACTTGAATATGATCACTTTTACCTGTATTAACAAGAAAAAATGCAATCAAGTATGTAAAATCCAGAGAGCATGTAAAGTTGGTTATATCATTTTAAATCAACGTGGTGTGATGTCCGGAGCTATGGAACTCCGAAAGCTATTAAACCTTTACTTAACTGGACTTATATATCATTGGACTTTTTGTACTGAATGATTTTTTTTTTAAGTATTTATTAACTTCAATGGCACCTCAGCCCGTTCAACATCAAGCCGAAAGGACATAAATGTTTCTTTTTAATGTTTTCATTACCATTTACTTACAAATCTGGCACCTCAGCCCATCCTAATCAACAAAGCCGTCAAATGTTACTCGTCCCCTTTCAATTCTGGCTACTATAGCGGCGATCCTAACAAGTCCACACAAATCACCATTCACCAGTTTCACAATAAAGTAATCTCTTCGCCTGCTTTAAAGTGTATCACGTGGCAAAACTAAAATTCATGCGTTACACAAATCATTCTCAGTATTTTCCATTTTTTGATCTGATCAGTTCTCTCTTTTTTGTAAAGTTCTGATATGGACATTGAAACTTCAAATATTGATACTCCTTAGTCTCTATTTCTTGATAAGACAAAAATGAATTCTAATGAAGTGGTATCATATGAATAATTTATTAGACAAATAAATGAAGTCTTCCCTACTTTGTCTAAGTACCAATCGTCTGCACTACAGTACATGAATGAACTTCACTTTCTCAAACTCACAGCACATAAGGAAATTCGGACAAAAGTAAAGAAAGAAAACTGAAATCATGAGGGCACAGGACCATTAAGATAGTCTAACTACAGAAAACTGATCTTATAATACTGCCATCTAGTAAAGAATATCATAGCCAAGAAAATACCACCTCTGGACTTTTTTTTTTTTTGATTCTGTCCTGTAAAACCACAAACCAGACAAACATTCTAGCAAATTGTCTGTAGATAATGAGATGGAAGCCTATGAAGCTTTAAGTGAGATGGGTTGGGTCAAAGGTTGATCCTTAACTGTAAATGACGCTGCAAAGGCTGAGAGCACAGTTCCTTCTCAACTTCTTCGAATGTATTGATAACCTTCTTGTACAAGCTAATGGCATTCGCATAAGCCTGATTTCATGTTTCACTGGACCCGCAACTGATTGCCGGGGAAAATGTTGGGCTATTATAAGATCCTAAGCAGAGGAAATACCAAGACAAGATTAGGGTAGTCGAATTGTGGAACAAGCTTTTATCACAGGAAAAGACGTCATGGCAAAATTGCCCAAACGTAAAAAGAGGCGGAATAGTAGCCACACAAGTTGGTGGTGCAATTATAAGCCTTTTTACATAAAGGTTGGGTTGACCTTGAAAGACATTGGCGACATCCATAGAAGACCCTGGAGTGAGGGCATGAGTGGAGATGCCATCGGACAAATTAGAAGGTCGATTTCAAACAGCATGTAAAATGGTAAAAGGACGATCAACACCCAAGCTGCCAATATTGACATCTAATCACAAGTCACTGGAATTTGTAATCAATAACTTATCGCCTAAGGTCCTGCATTATCTTTAGGCTTTTGGTGCGGCAAAGGAGCAGGTTTGGAACCTCTCTGGGAAGTTATTTGTCCTTTTTCCTCTTTAATATCTGAGCATTCTTGGAATATCAATCCTGCATGACAAGAACACCAGTAAAAGGAAAGCAAGTTAGACACACAAAATCTCATACAGGATTTATAATTCAGAAAAATGTAACAAAAGAAAGATACTCAAATCCATGGATATTGTCTTAGATGACAATAAAATAAGGTGATATAAAAGAACAAACAAAAATATAGAAGAAGCATGGCTCGCAAAAGGTTTCTATTACTCGTGGCACCCCGTCCCCGAGTCTCTAATCTCAACGTGGAATCAGGTAACTCGCTGTTTAAAATCTACAGTGACATAACCATAGAAGAGAGCCTTGTCAGATAATCATATAAGGTCCAACATATAACATAGGTACTTTTTGATTTACGACTTAGAGGCGAGGCACTGATCAAGGTCAAAACATCAAAATGAGGTAGGACAACCTATAATAGGGACAATGCAGCAAAGAAAGATAAAGACTGAACTCTCATTCGCCAACATTATTTTGAATTATTTACATGTAGAAAGTAGTAGGATAACAAATATTTTTCACTTGTTATCACGATCAAGAGCACGATATAAGGTATCAAGTGGCGCAGGAACACGGACACGGACTGTAACAAACATTTCTAAATTGTATGAGCCCCCTTGGTATGATAAGGAAAACTGCAAAAGATAGGAAGGAAACCACCCCAACCTCCAAAGATAGAGATAAGGGCAATCTATCAAGTACATACAATATTGGTCGAATTGACAATGAGTTGGTAAACTCTATGAAAGTGGGAGAATGCGAGAACGGGGCTTAACGGCAGTGATAATTGTAATAACGGGAAGCAGGACAATTTTCATATGCATTTTCACAAGCACTTTGCGGGCGCAAGAATGGGGTTGATTGCGAAAGATAGAGAATCAAGAATGGCAGACCAGTCAGGAAGGATGGGAGAGCGGAGGCTTCATAACGGATCTGTAATATAAGAAATTCGTCGGAGAAAATGCATGAACTGGCTCTGGGCGAAAGTGTAGCCCTGTTTAGATTCAAAAATAAAAAACTTTAACTTTAACTCAACACACTACACAACAAAAATACACATTTCCCAAGTAAAAAATTTTAACTTTAATTTTAACTCAACACACAACACAACAAAAACACATGTTTCCCAAGTCAAATTTATAATCACATCTTACTTATCATTTTCCACAATCAAAATCAAAATCAAAATCAAAATTAAAGTCAATTTAACTCTGAAACCAAACGCACCATAGGAATCGCCAACATATATGTTTGAAGAAAATTCCATCCAAAGTGGCGGTCTAGATTAGATGCACAGCGAATAGTATGCATCATGCAAGAGTTGACGCTTTTTTCACAATTCAACAACACAATTATTATATTTTTTTCTTCAAATTCTCTCACGTATTTTTCCTAACTATTTTTGATTTCTTCTCCTTAAATCAAACTAAATTAAATTAAATCAAACTTAATTTCGCTATCAAATTAAATCAAATTAAATATTGATTGTCCTATTTGATTCAATTGTCATTGTTGTCCTGTCATGGACGATTTTGAGTATAATTAGTTATAGTTGAATAATCTCCAAGTCAAAAATGGGAAAACAAATTATATGTAATAGTAAATGTCCTGAAATCAAAAGCTTACGTAAAGGCATTTCAAAGTTTTAATAAATTAAGAGAATATTTACCAATGGAATAAGCCGAATGCTAATATCATAAGTCAAGCTGAATAAGAAAAAAATTGAAAAAAGTTTCATTTAATCATCTGTGCATCGGAAAACTATCATACTACACTCCTAAAGCCCCGTATAAATATGAGAATGAAACAAAAATCCAAGAAACTAAAATTCCTTAACTATGAAATAACAACCATTATCTTAATTTGCAACTACTCAACTCTAATCCCAGAGAAAAAAAAAATCTGTCGAAAGAATGAAAAGAAATACTGAGAGCAAATAAACCGAAAAAGTAGAAGCCACACAATTAAGGAAAATCAGAACAACTTTGGCTTCTACTTATATGTAATTTCTTTGTGAAATTAATTGTACTTATATAAATCCCTTTTTTTTCCTCATGCATGCAAATATACATATCAATTCTCTGAGGAAAAATTACGTACAAAATCCTAACTTTTAGTTTATGCTCAAATTTATCATGAATGCTTTTAAAAAAGAAAATCATAAATCACCAACTTTTTTATCTTGTCTTACAACTATCATGTTGTCTACTTTTGGTTAAATTCCGTTAAACTGCTGACCTGGCACTGTCATGTGTGAACAATTACATAGTTGGATAGAAATTAGGAAAAAAATCCAAAAAAATTTGAAAAGCTAAAATGAAATACGTATCGATTGAGGATATTAATCTTACATGAAAAAGATGAATGAATATTTATTGGTTTATATGAGACTTGGGTACCACAACTTATCAGCTTAAACTTATAAGTAGATATAGGTCAAGTCCGTATAAGCCACGTGAAAATTAAATATGATATCAAGGCCCATGTTATGTTTATGCGTGCCTACGCGTGTATGCGCACTTACACCATGCCGACCCAATGTTGAGTACAGTCAGAGTGCGCCTCAAATGCCACCTTCAAACCATCGCCGCCACCTCGACCAAGAGGTGGGCGGGGAATGAGACAGTTTGGAACGATTTTCAGTATAAACAATAATTGTTTCAAATTTTCGGGACAAAAATTTAATGAATGGAAAACAAATTTGAAGAGTAAAAACAGTCTCCATCCCATTCCCCAAAAAAAAAAAATCGCTTATCCGGAATTGGGAAAGATATAAAACAAAGTATGAAATTATGAGTTCTTAATCAATCTCATCTACAACATACTAGAGGAGCGATAGTTAAGAGGAAGATTATTGGAAATGCGTATAAACTCAATCTCATCCCGAATTGGTGGTGTATTTCGGCTATTTATATAAACCTAATTAAGTTAGTTCGATTATAAATGCGTGTGTAATCAAGATGAAATGTGATTATCAAGGGCTCTTGCTTTTCTCACCAGAAATATAATATGTGCTTTCTAAGCTAAACAATCAATCCCACCAGAGTATTCCTTTCTGGTACCATTTGCTTGCTCTGCATCTCTAATTAACCATCACTTGTACCTGTAAGAACTGTTCGATGTGTATCTATAAACTTTTTTCCGGTGTGTACCCTAATCTCCAGAAATTTATCGGATCCCGACTAATCCAGTTCGAACATGGTCGGCCCATTAAAAGATAGAGCTCTCCGAATCAAAGTATCCATAAACTTTTAAGATAATGACAGTAAAGTAATTAATCTATATATCTTCAATGGCTAGACTTCTATTTGCCTCTCTCATCTGGTAAAATTGTGTTGATGAAATAACCCTAGCATTTAAAAAATTCCATCCCACTGGCACCTCAAAGGGGAAAAAAAAAGGTTACCTATCATGCAATTCAATGAAATTTCTCTTCCTTTACTTATTGTTAGATTTCTGGTGTTGAAACCAAGGTAAAAGAAGATTGATTGTATTGCTTGCAGTACTAGCGTATTGTTACTCCACATTATCTAATAGCCAAAAGAACATCACAGATTTTCTCATCGAGACAATGTGAATGGGTCTGAGGTGATCTTCTCTTACCTCCTCCTCCATTAAACAAAGCCCGCCGTCATGGCATTGTCGAAGATGATATATATATCCTTCATCATCTACTTCTCTTTGAAGACCAAGTTGTGTTTCTGCAATGAAGTCATCAGTACTGGATATGTCTTGGTCGACAACGGGCCATAAGCTCTTTGAGCTGATCTTTGCTTAGCAAGGCCTCCCGTTTAGGCGGACGTTGCTCTGAAACTCCCAAAAGATCACATTAACGGCGGTCAAGTGAGAATGGTCACGGGAAAGAGGAAAAGGTGAACTTTGGTTGTTCATTCATTCATTCATTCAAATCTCCCTTTTTTTTTCTTTTCTTTTTTTTTTCCCTTTTTTGACGGATTGTTACAGTTCGATCCGTTCCGGGAGGTTTCCGACGTTATACTATCCGAAAGCAAGATTCATTTAAGTTAGCTGTGGGTTGCTCTGGTTCGGACGACAGCTAATGCCAGACTCTCAACAATTAATTACTGTGGCTGACTGCGTACTAATCAAAACATTAAAAGCTTGGATTTGAATCAAACTACATTAGCCCATTGCGATGGTCCCGGAATGCGCCTTTTGGTTAGAGGAAGAAAGTTTGTACTTATTCCGAGCTTGATTAAGAAAATGATGAATGAATTAGCATCAAATCACTACATTGGCTTTTGGCTAATGATGGCATAATCAGTCGTTATTACATAGTTGACGAAAAGTATTAAAAGCTTGATCTTGGTGAAAATATAAAATCTTATTTTAAATGGAGGACACCTTTTTCTTTTATAATTTATAGATAGGTTCATCAAAAAGAACATTAATGAAAAAAAAAATAAACAACTTCTGTTGCTTAGACGTTCCGGCAGTTGACAAGAGCTCGTCACTTCCGTTTTTGCCCATTGACGCAAGAAAGTCTTAAATGATCATTCCTCACAATGATGTGATGAAAAAGAACTAACAAGATTATTTCAATTAAGAATACTTATTAAAATTAATAGAATGAATAGCATCATTTTTTTATTTATTTATTGCAATTTAATTGATACTTTTTTACGCATCGTAGTGAGGTAGGATTATCGAAGAGTCTGCATTAGTGCACGTATGATTTTTCGGCAAAATGGTAAAGCCACCTACTGAGAAATCAAAAGTTCCTTTAACAAACCGTTGGTAGGCTGGTGGCTATGCTATTGGCTGGGCCTTACCTTCCAAGTAAGGCACCAAAGTGGGGAGGGAGGTCTCTAATTCCACATACTTGCCAAAGGTTTTGCTTCCTTTTATGAAAGCTCTTGCTGTTTTCATTTTCAATTCTTCTTTTTTGGGAAAAATGCTTGCAGAAATAAATTAATTTTACAACTTATAGAAAAAAAGAAATTTAATTTAAAATTGATAAAAGGAATTAATTTGTGTCAGAACTGTAATTTGAAAATCGGGTAATAATTCTGACTGAAATATATATATAAATCAACGATTTGGATGCCTTGGATACTTCAAATCAGCTGTACTTAGAACAAGCTTCACAGAATACTAACAAAACAATACATACATACATTCGTTCTACACGTAACCAGTTGGTAGGTCCTTTAATTTATAAGGGTTAGATTCTTATCGGCTTCGAATTTAATATGGCATACAAATCCTATTCACATTGTCCATGAGTACTCATGGATCGAAGGTGAAAATCAAGCTTCAAGGACATAAACATGCCACCTCCCTATTCAATCGTTTTGTCGAGCAGAATAAGCAAACCCATATAAAGAAATTAAGGAAGTTTATTTAGATAAATACTATCCAATAATGTTTCATACTAGAGAAAAAGCTTGCGCTTTGCCGTGGATAAATTTTATGAAGTAATTATTGTGAGATTTTAAGATGTCATAACCGCTTAATGTAAATATTAATCTTGTTTTATATATCTATTATACTCCCCTCATGTGTGGGCTGGATTAATTTGGAATTAATTGGGGGCAGGGGGAGGCAGAAGCATGTGCAACGTATCGAACTTGCTCTCTGATACTATATTTTAAGATGTCACAACCTCCTAATCTAAAAGTGTAATCTTAATAGATATGACGTGGTTTATATATCTATTACTCAATAATTATACCTCAAACTTACGTTTATAATACAATTTGATTTGAATTATTATAATTTTCACCTCTTATTATATTTGTAATATAATTTCACAAATATTTATTTATAATTTTACTCATTATATTTGTATTAATGGCATACATTGTTCATCTTGTAAAATTATTTTGGTGCTCTAATATTTATATTCCCATAATTTAACTTCTCTTTCATGATTATTGCAAAAATATAACTTTACGATGGAAAGAACTTAATTAATATAACTTTATTATACATAACTGTGTCCAATTTTATCTCTATATTTGAACTGAAAGATTTTGTCTAAAAAAAGATAAAATTATAAATGTAATATTAGAGGTATGAGGTAACATCAAGCTTTTAGGAGTTAAATTGAGGGAAAAAATGTAAGAAATTGAAAACAATATCAATGATTAGAGAGTAAATTATATAAAAAAATATAGATATTTGATAAAAGCATTGCCATTAAAAATTAATAAAAAAGGTGTCTTTTCATTTTCAATAAGATCACAGCCGTGTCCAGTAATATACTTATTTAACGTAACCTTTATAACTAATATGTCAGACTACCTCCAGTGGGAGGGACTATATGACTCTTTAAAGTGGGTGCAATTTTGACTACATAGGTACCATATAGGCGAGAGACATCCTTAAGAAAAAGAGAGTTGAAATTTCAATATTCGCTTCTTATCTCACAATTTTAATTTTAAAAAAGAAAATGAAAATGGGTAAAATAAATGGGATCTGCGGGCGCAATGCGACAGCCACGGATTGGTCTCTCAAATGAGAGATGGCTATCTCGTTTGAGAGACGCGCCATGTGGGCGTGAGAGATGCGACGAGGCTTGCAGCTGGAGACAGTCTTAACAAGTTTGAAATGGATTAATTTTGACCACTTGCGCATTATGGAGGCTCCAGGGTTGATGGTCAGGAAAGATATGAGGGGATAACTATTATACATCGACCTAAGCCCTCATCCGTAAGTCCATAGACAATTTATTACTACCATAAGTAGATTCAACTATAAACGTGAAAATTTTTCTCTCTTATTAGCTCCCAAGTGCCCAACAGTACTTGAACTCTTAATGCTTGAAACACTAGCGCGTTATCGACCGAAGTACTTGGTTTCCATGGTTATATACCATCACTTCGACAAATGGACCCCGTTCCCCTTCTTCTAATCTGCTTCTTCCCTCATTTATTTTGTTGATCCAATTGATTTCCATTCTTTTAACTCGAAACTTGGAACTCAAGTAGTCGTATTCCTTCTCTCACTTGAATTGTTTGGGACCTTTTTTTTACCATTAATATGTTGCTATCTTAGCTTATAAATTGATTCGGGTAGTTCGGTGCTTAGGTTATTAATTTGAGTTTTATGAACAGAGAAGAATACCTGATTAGGAGAATTTTATTCTTTAACGGGCAAAGCAGACTCGGGCTTAAATTAGTCGAGCTCAATTAGACTCTCAAATATCACGTGGTCACCTCGAAAAAATAACATATACTATGCAAGAAAAAATAAAGGAAGGAGAGCATAAAGCAAAGCATTTTCTTTACTCGCCAAAATCTAAGGAAGCTTCCCTTCCCCCCATCGACAGCCATTTCACCTCTTCCTCTCCGCTCTCTCCTCTCCGCACCTTCTTTCTCCTCTGAACTCTGTAAATCATTCGTTCTTCTGCTGAGCTCTCTAATGTCCGATCCCAAGCCACGATAACAATGGGCATCAAACTCTTCACAGTCTCCTTCATCCTCACCTCCACCCTCATCTTCTTCCTCCTCGTCCCCTCCAAGCTCAGAACTCCAATCCCCAGATTCCGGCCACCCGCCGTCCCCCTCAACCTCCGCGGCCCCAACTCCTCCTACCCGGTCACCTTCGCCTACCTCATCTCCGCCTCCCGGGGCGACCTCGTGAAGCTCACCCGCCTCCTCCGTGCCCTCTACCACCCCGGCAACTTCTACCTCGTCCACCTCGAGCTGGGCGCCCCCGAGTCGGAGCGCGCCGAGCTCGCGAAGTTCGTTTCCCGGGACCCCGTCTTGGGTTCTGCCGGCAACGTCTGGGTCGTCGGGAAGCCTAACCTCGTCACGTACCGCGGGCCCACCATGCTGGGGACGACCCTCCACGTCATGGCCATGCTCCTCCGCACCTGCCGCTGGGACTGGTTCATCAACCTCAGCGCCTCCGATTACCCTCTCGTCACTCAAGATGGTATGGTGAGTGCGAAGTTTGAATCTCTTTAATCATATTTGTATCTGGAAATCAGTTTCCTGGAAAACTGTTTTCCGCTCTGTTTCTCGATTGATCGACATTGGATTCAATTTGATTGAGCTTTTACAATCAGACGGTTGTGGTCTTCGGCAACTTAATTTTCAATCCTTTAGGCCCATTCATCCATTAACTGCACCCAACTGTACCGAACCACCGAAGATTCCACCGTTTTCCAGGAAAACATTGCCCCTTTTTTCGGGAAAATGTTGCCATTTTTCTTAACGAATTTAGTTTGAAATCGACTAAGAATGACTTGCTTCTTATGGGCATCTTTCTAATTACCTGAAATAAAATTTGACTGAAAAAAGGCTGCATTTTTCTCATTTTTTCCCGGAATATTGGAAGTGGAAAGAATCATGAACAATTTTTCCTTTTTTTAATTTCAATAGCCAAACATGTTTCATCAATGTCTGATGATCTCTTCTTTCGGGTATAATCCGCTGGTTCCAGATCTGATTCACGCCTTCTCCGATGTGCCAAAAGACGTAAACTTCATACAGCACACGAGCCGTTTGGGTTGGAAACTGTAAGAAACAATTTTTCTTCTTTTAAAAAAAATTCTTTGGCAATATATATGTAATTTTTCGTGGAAATTTATGTTTTTATTTGGTGAAATTCAGGAATAATCGGGGGAAGCCCATCATCATAGATCCTGCACTGTACAGCCAAAACAAATCAGAACTGTGGTGGGTGATTAAGCAGCGGGCATTGCCTACTGCCTTCAAGCTCTACACAGGTAACCCTTTTTCTTTTCTTTTTTTTTTTTCCTTTTTCTCTATTTTTTTTATTTCCAATTTCTGAAATTAACTTTTTGAGTAGCAGTGGCACGTGAATTTCTGAAGCCACAACCCGCCCACGTAGTAAATAAATAATCACAAGAAAAGATGATAACTTGATAAACAAATAAATGTCGGTGGGGGGACCTTTTATATGTTTCTTGGTAAATAATAAATCCATCAATTTCATCGACCCTAAATGATGCTCCATCCCAACTTGTCGAGTTTTTAACCCGAACGGCCTTGTAGGCGAGCTTAGGGCTGTTAAAGGTCGCGACTGAAAGCGTAAGAGATTTCCCGATTTGCTCTTTCCGAGCCTGTTGTTTTGTTAGGTCTATTTCTCAAGCTCGGGCAGTTGTTCTTTTTACATAATGCACGTGTAGAATGACGAAATGGTTGTGATCATTAATCGAAAGAAAAATGGTTGGAGTTAGGTGAGCTGTCGAATTTGGTGAATCAGTTTGAAAGTCAATTTATTCCATGTGGATGCGATGTACTTTTGGGAAATAAACCATAATATAATCAAAGCTGACACATATATATATATATATATATTCAAATTTTTGTTGCTTATATTACACATATAAAAGTTTAGTGATTAAGGTAATTTAAAAATGAGATTTATCGGTTGGTGAGTTTAACAATAATCATAATATGAATAATCAGTGGTTTGGATCTATGGGACCAGCTTTTTAATTATGTCCTGGTTTTATTCTTTAGCTCCTATGTTGTCTTGGTCATTTCATAAATATGTTTGATCTTTTGGAATTTTGGTTGCTCGAGAGGGCCAAGATTGAAATTTCGATTATGATGCCGTGTTTTCCCCTAAATTTTCCATAAATTGTTCTGTTCTGGGTGCTAGGCGTTGTTCTTTTACGAGCTCGTCGACCGTTTCGTTAGTTATGTTTGCTATGCAGTTTTGGGATTCGGGTTCTGGGGTATAGTCCTTGTTCCTGTGGATGCTTGTTAAGTAGGTGGGGGTTCATTGTCATTAGTTTGGTACCAAATCCATTAATAGAACCACTACCTAGATTCATCTTGACAATCCATGTATCCCGGCATCCATTCTTTGTTTCCCATACCAAACACTTTCTAATCTCCTTTCGTGATTTCGCAAGATAATCGACTAAACAGGTTGATTCCGGAGAATGGCTCATAGCTTTTGTGGGACCATTGGCAATCAATGGCTTTGATTGTTCCGACCCTCGACCTCTCTTTTCCAATGACATGGTCTAAGGAAAAGAAAGCCCGGTTTGTCTTAAACTGATAATTAACTCGAACAGCCGAAGAAGGGCTTTCATGTGCATTGTGATTGAGCATTTTTGTGATTAGATAATGATATCTTGGTTTTTTTTTCCCGCCTATTCACCAGGGCAAATGCTATTATTTTAACTGGTTTAACCGATTTTATCAGAGCTGAACTCATCAAGTTACTGCATTAACATGGAATGTTGCGTTTGTTTAATGGCTAGAAAATGCACATTTATCTGCTCAGAGTGATCTTGATTGTCTCCCGAATTTCCCTGCCTTGAATGGCACTAACAGGTTCAGCGTGGACGATACTTTCCCGATCCTTCGCAGAGTACTGTGTAGTTGGGTGGGACAACCTCCCGAGAACCCTCCTCCTTTACTACACCAACTTTGTCTCCACGCCGGAAGGCTACTTCCAGACAGTCATCTGCAACTCTGACGATTTCAAGAACGCCACCGCGAACCACGACCTCCATTACATCACCTGGGACAACCCCCCGAAGCAGCATCCTCGGTACCTTGGCCTGAGGGACTACAAGAGAATGGTCCAGAGTAACCGCCCCTTTGCTCGGAAGTTCAGGCGGAACGACCCTGTTCTTGACAGGATCGACCGTGACCTCCTGAAGAGACGACGCAAAGAGTTCAGTTTCGGGGGATGGTGCTCCGGTGGAGTGACGGACCGGAGGACATGCTCCAACTTTCAGGGAATGGACTACGGGAGTCTAAGGCCCGGGCCCGGGGCGAGGCGACTGAGGTACTTACTGTCGAGACTTCTTTCGCCGAGGAATTTCACTAGGAGGCAGTGCAAATGAATGAGCGATTCCTTTTCCAATTTTTTGACCTTATACGAGTAAAGAGAAAAGGAGAATTACTGTATTGCAATGGCTAATATGCGACGTGGTAAAAATGGTATTGATTGCGTGAAGGCTAATCATAAATTTAGGGGATTTCAGTGAGTTATCCGCTGATATATTCGGCTACCAAGCAGCAACAATGTCCGTCTTCTTTGTCGAACACGAGCTCAAAGGGAGCTTGCACGATACTGCCGGCCATCTAGTTTCTTATTGCTGAAGGATCGGCATTGTAAAACTGGAAGGACAACCTGTTCACCGAGTCTTTCCTGCATTATTCCGAGATCTCTAGGAGTCACAGGAAGGAGAGGGTATATAACTCGGTGAAGAAACTTAATATATAATATGAGGGAGTAGAGATATCGAAGCGTGATAGACATAAGGCTAAATTACTATTTTGATAGATTAAGTTGCAAAGATTAGAACATGATCTACAAATACCAATTTGAAAAAATGCACACGTACATATATATATATATATACACACACACATACATACATACAGATATCTAAATCAGTTCTAGAAATGATATATACTAATACAAACTCATTCAAGTATTCCATTGCTCAGGTTATAAGATAGTAATGTACGTTTGATGCTCGCTGCCATATCGAAGGTTTTCATTGAAGTTGGGCGGAGCGGCTAGTTCATAGTGCCAAGATATTTGTCCCATACCTGAAAAAGAACGTATATATCTTTTTTTGATGTGTACTATAATATCTAAAAATTTAATGGGTTTTAACTAATCCAGTTAGGACTGGATCAGTTTTCTAAGAGATAAAATTCTACTAATCAAGGTTTTTTTTTTATTCATAATACTCGAACTCGAGACATCGCTTAAGGGAATAAGCGTTAAACCGCTTGAACCAACTCATGTTAATAAGAACACATATGTCTTCGTTAGCTCATAATGTGACTATACTAAATTAATACCGAATAAAATCATCAATTTCAATAAATAGATTGAGAGTCTCCGGCTGTTTCTGAGAAAAGAAAATCTCATGTAATGACGAAAAACCAATAGTTGATTGAATCATTTTCAATACTTAAAAGTAACGGGGATTTATGGCGCGCTCTCTCTCTCTCTGCCTCTTCCCCCTCCCCACCGCCTTCCCCTGGGGAAGCTCATGAAATCCCGAAGGAAGAGGCTGATGAAATTCACAGGAGTACCAAATGCATCAAGGAGACTACCCTGGAGAAGGTTCCGTGCCCCACGACAGATCAGAATCCAAATTCTGATGATGCCATAGCTGCAACCCACAAAGAAAAGCTTGCCGGAGTTATCCCCGGCGCCTACGAGGAAGCATTTGGAATTGAGAAACATTATGACGATGACACCGACGATGATATCGAACTGGAAGATGATGATGGAGCTCCGAGACTTCTCCTCACGAGAGCGGAGAAACTGGAACTCCGAGCACCATGGAGAAACTCCCTCATCCTCAACTCTATGGGAAGCCATTACAGCACAGTTTTTCGTCCAGAAGCTTGGAAACCTATGGGGACCAACTGGGTGATTGGACATAATGGATATTGGAAAAGGTTACTACACTGCTACTTTTCATAACGGAGCTGATAGGAGTCGGTTGCTCCGAGATGGACCTCGGTTCCTTCATTACAGATTCCTAACAATCAGGCTTGGGGAACTGAATTTCCAACCTTCTAAAGCTGTTGAATCCACGGTGGCTGTGAAGATTGGAACAATCCAACTTGTAATTCATTGAAAATAGTCGGGACTAAATAGACCATATGGTCTTACAAGAGAAGGAAACTAATTAGTGCTATATAACCAGTATCTATGACTACCAATTATATTACAATATTCCTATTATACAATGATAAAATCCGAACTATCCACAATACTCCTCCTCAAGTTGGAGCATGAGAATCACGAATGTCCAACTTGGAAAGAATAAAACGGAAGTGATCTCGACCCAATGCCTTTGTGAAGATATTCGCCAACTGAAGTCTCGTAGGCAGATGGTCGGTAGTCACAAGTCCTGTCTTGATATGTTCACGAACAAAATGACAATCGATCTCAATGTGCTTCGTTTGCTCATGAAAAACAGGATTAGCTGCAATGTGTAGCGCAGTTTGATTATCACAAAATAGACGAGTCGGTGAAGTCATCTGTACCCCAAGGGAAGAGAGAAGACTACGCAACCAGACGATCTCGCTAACAGTTGCCGCCATTGCTCGATACTCTGCTTCAGCAGATGAGCGAGAGATTGTTGTATGTTTCTTCGTCTTCCATGAAACGGGGCACCCTCCAAGCATAATGAAGTATCCCGTAATAGAACGACGGGTCAGGGGGCAACTTGCCCAATCTAAATCTCAAAATGCTTCAAGTTCGAGGCATGTCGAGCGTAGAAAAATCCCTTGACCGGGAGATTGCTTCAAGTAGTGAAGAACCCGCATAGCTGCATCCCAATGATCCTGGCGAGGCTCCTCCAGAAATTGCACCAAAATGTGAAGGGAATAGCCGATTTCTAGCATCGTGATAGTCAGATAGATAAATCTCCTAATCAAACGTCTGTACTTGCTCGGATTCGATAGCAAGTCACTAGAGCTTGTGGAGAGTCGATGACGCTGCTCTATAGGGAATGGTGATGGTCGCGATGCCAACATACCACACTCAATCAAGTTGTCAAAGACATATTTTCGTTGACTAAGAAAAAGGTCAGAGCTCAGTCTAGTGACTTCAATGCTAAGAAAATACTTCAAAGGCCCCAAGTCCTTTATATGGAAGCATTCATCCAGATATCCCTTAAAAGAATCACAGTGCCTAGAATTGTTGCCTACTATGATCAAATCATCGACATAAACTAGTACGCCAAGGAAAATGTTACCTTGATTAAAGGTAAAGAGTGAATCATGGTTGTTAGAATCGCGATTCGAATCGTAGAATCATACGATTCTACGATTCAATAGGGGGTCTCTGATTCCGATTCAACAAAATGAATCGAGATGGTTCAATCGGGCCTGAATCGTGCGTTTAATCGCTGAATCGTAGAATCGGCCCGATTCTGTGATTCTAGATTCAGGCCCGAGTTAGCCCAAACCAGGGCCCAGAAGCCCTTTTTTTATTTTCCCCCTTCCCACCCCAACCCCCCTCTCCTTCTTCCCAGCGGATTTTCCAGTTAACCCTAATTTCTTCCATCGTTGATCCTTCTAATCCGAGCTTGTCGTTCGACCATTGCCCCTAAATCTTCGAGTTTTGACGAGTTTTGCCCTATATCTCTCATCCACTCGCTTCTTCCGACGAGCTAGCTTGTCCGAGACTCGGATTGTATCGATTTTGTATCTGTGGTCTGTACTCTGTAGACTCTGTATCGATTTGCATGTTGTCTGCAAAATTTGCATAATAATCCGAGACTCCGATTGTATCGATTTTGTTTTAGCTACTATAGATCAGGCATGCATCATTTCAATCATGCCAATCAGGTTGCGACAAAAGCTCTAATACCACGAGGCAATATTCTCAGGAGCCCAGAATTAGTAAATACCTTCAAGCTCTCAATTTCTGCCGTTAGCGTGTCTTCCACCATTACTGGAGTCTCCTTTATGACTGGAGGTGCTTCTTCGATAGCTTTTTGAGCTGCTTCTCTTTCTTTGACTATGTTTGCATTTGCTTCCTCCAATTGCTTCTGCAATGCAAGCAAAGCATCCTGGAACTTAGCAGCTTCCTGTGCCTTCTCTTCCAAATCAGTCTGAAGTCCAAAAACAGATAAAGGTCAGAAAATATCCTCCAACTAGTGCCCCATTGAGACAGAGAGAATAATCTATGAGAAAAGAATCATCTGATAAACAGTAATTTTTCTAGGTTTAGAGTTATTACCCTCAATCTCTTCTCAAACTGCAAACACCAAGAAAGTTCTTCGACACGCTTCTCTAATTTGTCCTTAGCTTCTTTAAGGGCCCCTGTCTCCCTTGCAGCCTAGATGGATTTGATTATAAGTTACAATTTGTTTACAACTTAAGGAAAATATTTTCAAACATCAGCAACAAGATGACAAACCATTTTCAGTTTTCTACGCTCTCTGCGAGCAACTCTACGCCTCCAACCACACTGAGTAATAAGCGCAGCCTTCTGAAGATGTTGGTAGTATGAAGACTCTTGGACCTTGAATTTCGATAATTTGTAACGATATTTTCTGTTTTTATAACTTATTATTGATTTGTTGGTTTGTGATTTTTATTTGAATGAACAATGATTGATTTTTTTTACTTAGGAAAGTATGCTATATATATATATATATAGGTTGTGTTTTTAATTACAGGTAGAATTTTACGATTCACGATTCGAATCGCGATTCACGATTCTACGACCCTCGACTGATTCTAAGTAGAGTCGCGATTCTGACAACCTTGGAGTGAATGATCTGCACCTGATTGAGTGAAACCATACCGTCAAAGAGTATCGGCGAACTTTGAGAACCAATTCCTTGAGGCCTGATGAAGTCCATATAAAGATTTGCAAAGCCAGCAAACATTGCTGCCCTTCGATATAGAGAAACCCGGAGGCAATTCCATGTATACTTCCTCTTCCAAGTCTCCATGTAGAAATACATTATTCACGTCCATTTGGTGAATGATCCACCCCTTTGTCACTGCTATTGTCAATAGACATCGTACAGTTACCAACTTGGCCACTGGTGTAAAAGTCTCATGAAAATCAATTTCCTTGACCTGGGTATTCAATATTTAACCCATTCTGGTCCAGCCCGATTTGCGAATCCGGCCAAATCAAGAAGAATGACAAATCCGGGTATTGGAGGGGAGTTAGAATTGCAAATCCGGGCCCAAAGTGCAACCAAACGCGTGCTATTGATTTCGGGCGGAATTGGGCCGTATTAGGATTGCTGTTCCGCCCAACCAAACGGGCCCTCAGTGTGAGAGGCCATCAATAAGACATGTTCATGGATAAATCTCAACGAGATATCTCGGGCCGACTAGAGGTGTTATCCCGTATTTGCTCCTTTTCGCTCCTCTCTTTCCCGGTCACAGCCACCATCAAGAATATGTCAGCGGAAGAGCTCCATATTACTCCACCCGTCGACTTCCTTCTGGTCCTCCAACACTATTTCTATAACAGTTACATTTCGTCCATCCTTGCCACCTCGTCGTGCATGATTGCCTCCTTGCATCGCTTTAGTATCTTGATGCTCTCTTCGTCATCCCAGTTGCATAGTAGGTGTTAACCCGTGTATTGCTCGAAAATTGTGACATAAATATGAAATTCAAAAAAGAGTGTGACGTAATGACGCACGCTCTCCCCTATCAACTAAAAGGTTAATGATTCAATACTCGTGGCATGGGACTACTCGTTGCTCTATATTAATTATTAGGATTTTTATTTTATTGTATTAAATTTATGGGCTTTCCTTTTTAACATAAAAGAAAAATAACATACTTATAAAAGATTAATAACACTTAAATAATTAATGACCATTTGTTCTTCTTTTTAAGAGAAATTGGCCGCTTGCCTGAATAATGACAGCATTTTGGATAATGAGAAGTGGGCGGTGGTGGCTGGCTTGAAGCGAGCCAGAGGCATCCCAATTAAGGTCGATGCCCAATTAATGACAGCTTGTTATAGTCATTACTCTAGAACCATACATTGGCGCGTCCCACGGGTGATGTTTTGGTGTGTTAAAGTAATGATATTGGAAAGATGTGACATGGGTTTTAGTTTTTCTGCTAAGAAGGGCCCGCGCGATACTAAAAATAACATTGTTATATAATCGAAATGTGAGAAAATATATTGGTAATATTGAAGAGAAAATATTAACAAATTAATAGTGTAATTTATATTAAAATAGATAGAGCAGTCTAATTTCGTAAGCATCTTAATTTAATGAAAATATAGATGTGAAAGAAAAAGAAATGAGAAATTTAATCAAACGATATTATAAGATAAGTTTAAAGGTAAAGGCGTATACCGAAATTTTAAAATAGTGTTTAAATAATTTGTACATGGAAGGGCAAGAATTATGTGTATATATATGTTAGAGGTCTAATTAATTTTATAAAATTTTAAACAAAAATTTTTGATATATTAATAAACCATATCTATTTATATTATACATAAAATTGCCACAATTTATTTATAAATAACATTTAAGTTTAGCTAATTCTTTCGAAAAGCATACATGAATATAGGAGAATAGACTCATATCTATTTTAAAAGTATATGGAATAAAAAAAGGACATAAATGTAGACATCTATCTTTTATATCTTTAATCTATAACCCTTATAAAATAGCGAAGCTCATTTGCTTGTTTCTCAATTTTTCATTATTTTTAAGATACCCTTGGTGGTTACACATTATTACAATTTAGTGTCTTTTCAAACAGAGATCTTCACGTTCTGTTACGTTCCCGCGCCTTCAGCGCTTTTACGGAGAGTGCCTTCTTGTAATCGAATGGACAACCAGAGCTCCGACATTTCATAACTCAATCCGCCTTTTTTTTTTTTGTTCTCGTCAGTGTCCATCTTTTGGTTTTAATTGCCTAGTCGGTATTCGTTCCTTTTATGTATTAGCTTTTGTGTCCTGCTTTAAGGACTTTGGCAGTTTTACTGGAGACACCACAATGTGATATCTTGAAAACAAGGGGCATACTAAGATTACTACATACTTTTTGTTCTTTTCGCTAGTTTACTGTTATCATCGATGGAACAAGGAGCATTTTTCGTCTCATTCCTTTCCTCTTCCCTCCCCCCCTCGGAGTGGCGTCCGAGCAGTTTGTTGACTTGGGAAATGGTAGACAATTGAGGTCAAGGACATACTATCGATGCTCAGCCAGGATGAATTTCACAAGACAATGCAGGCAACAGCGGAGTAATCCATTATTCTGGCTCTTTTCTTGCTTAGTATTACATATTGATGGAAGAATGTCGTCTGGAAAGGCGTAAACATCTAAAAAATGAGATTTTCCATTCCATCACCATCTTCACTCAATACCGAGTGACCCGATATATGTTTCGTTTTGTCTTGTGGGAGTGGTGGGCTACTAGCTTCACTGTTTTCTTCTTTTCAAACCTATGGAACAAATTCTGACTTCCGATGCAGATAGTACATCGCAGTTTCTAGTTCATCAGATCGAGAACAATTTCTGCAAGTGTTAAATTTGACTGGACTGGAAAGTTCTTGCCTTTTGTCCTGAACAATTTTGCACTTGTTAACAATATGACACATATCCCCCGAAATTTGAGCTTCTATCCTTGATGTTTCATTAACTTATAATTCATGTTTGCTGTAGTATAACAAGATCAAAGTTATTGTCTCCGCGCATTTATCGTGATGGAAACTAAACTTGGAGATAACACTTCACGCCTACAATGTTTTCTTGCAGATGCTTTATTTTCAGAGGACAGAGGAGAAAAGTTCGTTGAGCAAGTAACGGATAAATCTGCCAAAATCGTACTTCTCCCTCAGGAACTGCTATTTTGGTTTCACTTTAGCAGACTTCCCGCACATGGAATGGAGTAGAGCTCAGACCAGGCAACAAGCTTTTCGGTTTAACCTTTGTTGACAGAATTACCTATTGTTGACTGCTCAGATTGTTCCTTCAAAGAGAGAAAATGCTCCAGCACTCAACCCTCCACGTTGCTGCATCCTTGTCTCCTCCAGCATGAGAGGCCGGGGAGCTGCACCTGAAATGTAGAGTTTACTTGTTATTCTTGTTGCTCGATTTTCAACAAATGCTAGTGCCAATTCTTGGTGATGCCTCTCTGGTGGTTGTATTTCGCTTCAGTAGAACTCGAGAGATTTGTGTATGTACTTGCACAATTGCATGCAGAAAGGTTGAATTTGTTGCCTCCACTAAATCTCTTAATGTTCTGCGTGTAGTGCTTGATGAAAGGTTCGGATTTCGTAATTCCTAATTGAATAGAGCATTGAGCTCGGGGACATCATTGCTCATAGTATAGTAATCGGAAGGACAGTCACGGCCATGAAATGACGAAGAAACTGCCTAGTAAAGGAGGATATTTGGTATTAATTGCCCCATTCATTTCAATGCACAATAGAAATGCCACAAACATAGCAATTAACATAGCACAAACTTAGAACATAAATATTAGATAAGTACATATGCCTAGATGTCATAGCTAGACCTGTTTATGGATAAACCTCAATGAGACATCTAGGACCAACTAGAGGTGTGATTCCATACTTGCGGAACCCTGCATCGAGAAAGAGCTTAGCCCATTCCTTTTTGCGCCTCTCTCTCCCGGTTACAACCGCCATCATCATCATGTCAAACAAGAGGCCCATTTCACTACAAGCCTTGTTCTCCTTCTCATCCAACACTATATCGATCACAATCACCTTTCCTCCATCCTTGCCATTGCTCGTGATCGCATCCTTGCATCGCTTTAGTATCTTCACGCCCTCTTCATCATTCCAGTCGTGTAGTATCCACTGCAGAAACCACATAAGTTATTTCTGCTGGATAGAAAAACCGTCAAGGCTATGGCTATAATATCCTTATGGGCTACAACTGCTACACTGACCGGATCCATGTGGACCGTCCAGTTTGCGTAATGCCAACGATCATAGAAGACACAATGTCGAAAAGTCTATTCTCCATGTCCGATAAGAAGAAAAACAAGAGAGAAAATATAATACCTTAAGTAGGATGATATCAGCAGGAGGAATAGAGTCGAACATATCTCCAGCCAAAAATTTTAATGTCTTGGTGCCTTCCAGGCCACAGACCACATGAGGAAGGTCGAGCACGGTGACCTCCAAGTGAGTGAATGTGTCGGCAATTCTCCTGGCTAGGAGACCCGTCCCTCCCCCAACATCCACCACAGAGGAGGACAGCTCGAAAGATATCCTGCATTTGTCGATGATCTCACTCACTAATAATGAAGTGTCGCTCGCCATGCATTCATTCATGATAAGGTTGTAGTGGGGTTCACGAGCGAAGTGGTCCCAATATGCCCTCCCATGTTGCATCTCAAAGGGAGTTACGGGGCTATCGCTGTGGAACCACTTGCTCAGGCCATTGAATGTTTGTACAATAATTGGGTGCACCACGTTGGCCACGAGGGTGCATGCTTTTGTTTGAGCGGTCTCCCTTCAGGAGGAGCTGCGACAGAGGGGTGAGAATGTAACCTTCCGGTCTTTCCTCTTCTTCGCCTCCGTCGTCACGTGGTTGCTGATCAGTCTGGAGAGCGAAGAAGCCGGAATGAGTGAGCATCCTCATGAGGCGGCAGAGGAACCCGGCTCTAGCCTGGGGTATACCCAAGGCAGAGACCAAGTCAGGGAGAGTCATGGGACACCCGTGATCGTGGATGACATCCGGGATGCCGAGTTCGACGGCACACTTTAGGGACATGGAGTTTATGTAGCTGAGTGTTTGGTTCCACACAAGAACTTGTGCTTGGCATTCCCTCAAGTCACTAGTCTTCTCTCCGTTAGTCGATTCCATAGCAACTAGCAGGAAGGTCGAGTTTTACTTGCTGTATTGATTCGTGTGGGTATAAATAGAACACAAATTCCTGTAATGAATTTTCTTTTTAATTTATTATGATTTAAGCTGAAACATGTTTTTAAGGCTAAGATTTACTATTTTCGTCCTTTGAGTAGAGAAAAGTAATATTATAGATGTACATTTCTTCTAATATATAATTTGTATTGTACATTCGTCAAATCGTGTTAGAAAATATGGCCGCCACAATAATTTAGTTTTACCTTATTGCTATTCGCCTATACAAGATATATGCAATGGGCATTATATTATGTATACCCAAATAATGGTAGCATTTTAGAGCCCTTATTCCTTACATTGTTTAATTGGGGGTGGCTATGGAGGGTTACAAAAATTTCTATATAAATTTGTATAGAAACTCTCATAATCCTCGACTTGATCATGCCGAAAATTCTTAAAATAATCCCTGCAACTGTAGTTGACTCGTGCTGAAAAATCCTCTTATTCCTCTCCAGCCAAATATATATATGATAAACATAAGAGGTCCACGGCAGCTTAAGTATGATCACGTATTAGATAAGATATGGTAAGGTGAGTACACGTTATTGTTTGAGGAAATAATTTGAATTTTGCAAAGTTTAGCGGGCATCATAAAACACGTGAATATTGATTACATTGGTCAGTGGTACGTTGCTGACTATTGAATTGTTCTTGATCGTTGGAGAAAGGTGATCCATGATATAAACATGCAATGATACAAAATTTTCCAATTAAAGGTTTAACAGCTATTTTTTTGGCGTAAATCTTGGAATTCATAACTTCAATTTGACTATAACTAATCCAGTTAAGTCGGGTCGACCCACTAAGGGGTAAAACTCTCCCATAATGGATTTTCTCCATTCACAAGACTCGAACTCGAGACCTTACTTAAGGGGAACAAACGTCAAACCAATTGGACCGATCTACATTAGTTTAATAGCTATTTTAATGGTTGTAATTAGACTATAAAAATTTAGCCTGACAACCGCAGTGATTGATATTATGGAATATTGATTTTCCAAGTGATTATATTGTGGACTAGTCCATATCTTATGACTAGCATAGATGAAGCCCATAGCTTATAGGAGATTTTTTATTGGGTAAATAAAAGTCATTCCATATCTAAAAGGAATTTCAACCTTATATTTCAATGGTGGAGATTGAAATTATGGAAAATTGATTTTCCAAGTGATAATGTTGTAGCCTATTCCATGACTTATGACTAGCACAGATGATGTTGGTAAATAAAAAAGTCATTCCTAACGTCTATCTATGGAACTCATAAGGGTTCCATAGATAGACCCTCATTCGGCATAATAAGGTAAAGACCCTTAATGCCACAATTTATCACATTCTCTTTGCCTTAGGTAAAAAATCCGAAGCAATCTAACGGTAATAGGTCCCTAATTATGAAAATTTAAAGAGAAAATCTTTCTTTATCAATAATAAGAGAGATACATGGTCACTATATTCATATGATCTTGAGTAGGAGACTTATGGGCTTTCGAGGGTTATAAAATTTTGAACTTTCATATAAGCTAGGATCTGTTAAAATTCCCTCAGTTATTAACGTTTCGACTTTTGTAAGTTAAGAGACTTTTGAGATTTCATTAATGATGTAGCACTATAATATTGTACCATTTATTGAAATTTCAAAGGTTGAGACTCGAAGGGTCACTCAATTAGATTCTAGATTCATCCTATGTAGTATCATATGATGTTTCGCTCTAGCTTTTATATATGTATAGATGTGAAAGTACTAATCCTCTTTTTGTACGTTTTTGTCATCGGGACAAATTGTCATGGTAAAATCCCCTTCCTCTTCAATAGTTTTTATGGGGACGGGGGCGGAGAGCGAGAGTCAGAAATGAGAAAGACAACTGAGACTTTTCAATTTTGAATTGGTTTGTTGGAGAAAGGTGATCCATGTGCATGTTACGAAAATTCTAAGATACAAATTCTAAGTTATGGCTTGTTTTTGCAGATGTGATTTTAAAATCACAACTTTAACCTAATTATATCTATAACAGAATAAAATAATTAATATAAAATCAAAGAGTGGGTCCCATTTATATCACTTTTTTTCACAACAAAACAAAATAATTCATACAAAGTCAAAGAGTGAACCCCATTTATATCACTTTTTTTTAAAATCAAAATATAATTTTAAAATCTTATTTCGAAACCAAACGCAACAACTCTTTATTAAATATTTCAATGGCTGGAATTTGACTTAAAAAACTTCACCTTGAGCCGTAATAGACTGAAATTACAGAAATTTGATTTCCCAACTGATTGTGTCGTAGACGATTCCATGTACTAGCACAGATGAAGACTATTCCAATAACGATGTGCTGCTACCTTTGGCCCATTTGAGCCGACGTTAATGTCGATTGGATACTCATCGATTGGCGCTTCTTTCACCTTCAATGGTTTTTCATATGGGGCAGAGAGAAAGAATCAGAGAAGACCGACGATTGAGGCTTTTCAATTTTGCACTGCTCATCTTTTCCATAATTTCTTGGACATTTGCTCCCACGTGAAAATTTTGATTTGCAGGTCGATTTCGTCCGAATTGTCAGGTAAAGGTCTATTATCATACGCATCGGCCGCAGCACGCATTGCATACATGAATTTCAGAGTTGTTTTCCCTATCATCTTCAAGGTCGATAAACCTATACGTACTTCGTATTGAAAGCAGACAGTTTGGTTTTATTCCCTATCATATCAGAGTTGGTATTCTAACCTCATCATTAGCCAAGGCTTCAGTTGCATCTCAATTTCAAGATGCTATTATAAAAATAACCTGGGACACAATGTTCACGCCAATAACAAAAGCTATGCATTCTACCAAATAGACATTACAAACATTGTAAATTGTTAGCGAGAGCCGAAGAAGATAAAATCATGTTAACAAGCAATTAGTTACTCTACTCTTATGAAAAATGCAAACGGGGCCGGCCCAAGCTATAGGCGAGTAAAGCCTTCGCTTGAGGTCCCGGGACCACGAAGCCGTTTATGTTAGTCTGTTTAGGGCATCAATTTTTGACCCAGTAAGGCCTATATATATGACTCATGGTCCTAAATATCTTAGACAAAATATGTCATTCATAGTTCATACAACACGTATAATAAATCTAACAACCTAATTTATCTCACACTTTCCAATAATTGCTTATTTATTTCTTTAATCTCCCTCAATTACTTCCTCGTAACTCCTCTAACGTTAAGATTGGTGTTTTGGAAAGATTACACAATTAGTTGTTTTCTAAATAAATAATCAATCCAACAATGATCGAATTAATAAATATTAACAGCAAACTAAACTTATTCATTTTGTACGTCCAAATTAATTTACTCATTCTAATTGGTCCAGATTTTCGCTTATTCATTCAATTAATTCATCCAAGATCCATATTGATTTTCAATTCAAGTCCAACGACTATTTTGATATCATTGGAAAAACCAATTTTGTTCCTTTATTTTTTCACTCTAATTTTCTAAATTGTTATGGGCATAAAAAGTTACACAAAATTGAATATAATAATTTAATTAGGAATTTTCCATCTTGCTTAGAGGAAAAAGTAATTTTGGATCTCAAAAAGTTAAATAATAAAATTTTCATAAAAGTTTAGATTAATCTGTCTAAATAAATAAAAGGCGCATTCTTACAGATTCGCTTTAGGCCCCAATTTCCCTTGGGCCGCCCCTGAATTCAAATAACATATATACTAAGATATAGCAATCATGTAGTATATATTTTTGTATATATGCGAAGATCGATAAATATCGTCGTGTAAGGAAATGTGTTGGAAAAAATATATTAAATCGAAAGATGATGCGTAAAATGAATTTTCAAATATTCTATTTATGGGATGTTGAAACATTGAATTTGAAAAAATCACATATCTCGAGGGATTCAATTTAGTAATCGAGAAAACTTGTCAATAAACCTCATAAATTGAATGTACAAAATGTATTCTCGATATTCTACATACATGGATTAGAGACAATGTACTTACGAAATATTAATGTAAAAATGGACAAATATCATGAATTTTTGATTTAGAATTAAAATTTTCAACTAGCCAAAAGAACAATTAGTCATGAACTGACGGGACGTTTGGTTAGGGGAATACGCCAGGAACGGAACTGCAATTCTAGGCGGATTTGTAACACACCATATTCCCTCTCACCACTTAATTAATTGGTACATTATCCCGTGGAGTTTTGAGCTTGAAGAACGATATAGCTCCATTGCTTGCTCTGCTCCATCCTCAGATGAATATGAACCCAGTGATTTCACTACTCTCGAATTTAATTTAATTCAACCGATGGATGAAATAATAAAGGTTCACACTACGAACAAGTTAGAAGGTAATAAATTCTAAATTTGCCAAATAATCATGAAAACTAAAAGGGGGAATAAAAAAAACGAACTCTGCACTTTTTCTATTTTTGTACGAGCTGTTTTCTTTTATATGGAAATAGACCAGCTTTCGATTTGTTATTACGTATGGCAATTTATCAGTTGAAATTAATAGAATTTGCGAGCGTGGCACTGGATGGTGCCACATAGCACATGGATATTGACTGAGTGGATTCTAAGAGGGTTTTATTTTCAGTGCTGAATCTCAGCAACCTAAAAAAAGGAAAGAAAATAAACAATAAGCATAAGCGGGGTACATTGACCCCAACAATGTCGCCCGAGAGTAGCGTTGTTCCTTTAGTTTTTCACTCTAATTTTCTAAATTGTTATGGGCATAAAAAAGTTAGACAATTTGATTATAATTATTTAATTAGTAATTTTTCATCTTACTTAGAGGAAAAAGTAATTTTAGATCTCAAAAAGTTAAATAATAAAAATTTCATAAAAGTTTATATTAATCTGTCTAAATAAATAAAAGGTCCATTCTTACGTTTTCGCTTTAGACCCCAATTTCCCTTGGGCTGCCCCTAGCAATCACGTAGTATATATTTTTGTATATATGCGAAGATTGATAAATATCGTCTTGTAAAGAAGGGTGTTGGAAAAAATATATTGAATCAAAAGATGATGCGTAAAATGAATTTTCAAATATTCTATTTATGGGATGCTGAAACATTGAATTTGGAAAATAAAAATCACATATCTCGAGGGGTTCAATTTAGTAATTGAGAAAACTTGTCGATATCCCTCTTACATTGAATGTAGAAAATGTATTCTCGATATTCTACATACATGGATTGGAGAGAATGTACTTACGAAATTTTAATGTAAAAATGAACAAATATCGCGAATCTCTGATTTAGAATTAAATTTTCTAAGCATCTGAAAGAACGATCAATCATGAACTGACGGGACGTTTGGTTGGGGGAACATGTTAGGAATGGAACTACAATTCCGGGCGGATTTCTATTCCTAAGCTTGGTTTCCATTTAAGAGGTAGAATTGTAATTCCAGTTCCCCCTCCATTACCCCAAAATCCGAATTTGCAAATCCCTCCCACATTAGACTCTCGATTCTGAGTCGAAGAGGAATTGACTTGTCTAAACAACCCTCCACCTCAGCCATCTCTGAGTAGTGTTGCTACTGGAGTTGCCGCTGTCAATGCCCCTTCACCTTCACGTTTGGACGTCCGGTCGCCCCCACTGGGCTGCTCTCAGCACGGCGAGGCTAGATCCAGCCTAGTCGGTGCTATATCCTGTCGGCACAAGGGAGATTTGGCCCTGGGGAGGCGCGCAGCAAACCCTTGGCACGCCATCCTCCCTAGGCTAAGCCCATAGAGCCTCTGTGGATTTCGCCATTGGTCCAAACAACCTCGAGATGAGATTGCCCTAAGCTCTCGAGCCCAGGGTTAGTCCCCTTGGTCGTCGGGGAGGCTCGGCTTGGGGAGGATGGCGCGCCTAGGGTTTATCGCGCTCCTCCCCAAGGCCAAATCTCCCTCGTGCCAGCGATAATTGGCGACGACGAGGCCATATCTGGTGTCGCCGTGACGAGACTGGCACGGGGAGATTGGTCGGACGTCCCATAGGTGATGGCATGGGGCGGCGGCGGCGACGAATCTGTTAGGAGAGGTCGGATGTTCTACAGTTAAGGGTATTTTTGCCTTTCAAGATCTTTATTATTATATTTCGTGCTAATTTCAAAGTCCAACCAAACAAAGGTTTTGAATCAGAATCTCAATTTTATTTCCCTCCAATTTTGTTCTTGGTCAATTAAAATCCCCTCCAATTCCATTATACCGAACCAAACGTCATGTGAGAGCTTGCTAATGGAATTCTCACACATCGCAGCTCAGTTTTTATATATTATAATATGGTAAATTGCACTGGTGGTCCAAAATGTTTTACAAATGTTTCTTTATGGTCCAAAAAGTTTTTTTCGCTACATGATGGTACAAAATGTTTCAAAGTTGTTTCATGATGGTACAAACCGTCAATTGGCTCCAACGCCGTTAACATTTTGCTGACGTGGCGCGTCCTATGTGTCACTTTTGTTACGTGGAACCAATCATAGTGCGCCATGTCATTTAAGAAAAAATAAAATTTTTAAAAGTCCAAAAAAAATACAAAAAATAATTAAAAAAATACAAAAAAGAGTAAAAATTTTGAAAAAAAAATATTTTAAAATTTTGAAAAATTCAAAATTATTTTTAAAAATTTTAATTATTTTTAATTATTTTTAAAAAAATACAAAAAATAATTAAAAAATACAAAAAAAGAGTAAAAATTTAGAAAAAAAAAAAAAAATTATTTTAAAATTTTGACAATTTTAAAATTATTTTTAAAAATTTTAAAATTTAAAATTTTTAAAATTTTTAAAATAATTTTTTTATTTTAAAAAAAATTAAAAATAATTTTATAAAATATTAAAATTATTTTTAATTTAATATTAAAATTATTTTTAAAATTTTTAGAATTATTTTAAATTTTTCGGCCACGTCAGCGAGGAGATGACACGTAGTAGCCACGTCAGCGTCGGCTTGACGGCGTCAAGCTCGAATTGACGGTTTGTACCATCATGAAACAACTTTGAAACATTTTGTACCATCATGTACCGAAAAAAACTTTTTGAACCATAATGAAACATTTGTAAAATATTTTGGATCACCAGTACAATTTACTATATTATAATAGAATAGATGAGAAAGGAATCATGGATAAACTTCAATGACAGATCGTAAACCCAAAAATAGGATGCATCACGTAATCGCTAAAACCGGCATCCGCGAAGAGCTTGGTGTACTCCTCTTTGTTTCTTTCGAATCTCGCGACGTTTATCATGACTACGTCGGCCAAGTGCTGTGTTTCCCTTATATTCTCATCTCCTACAGTTGGATCGTCCATCATTGTCTCTATAATGATCAACTCCCCCCTCCTCTTTTCTTGGTATAGCTTCCTTACACTTCTTTATAGCTTGTTTAGTTTGCAAATGTGATTTTAAAATCACAACTTTAATATAATTCTATCCATAATAAAATAAAATAACTCATATAAAGTCAAAGAGTGAACCCCATTTATATCACTCTTTTTCGACAACAAAACAAAATAATTCATACAAAGTCAAAGGGTGGGCCCCATTTATACCATTCTTTTTCAAAATCAAAATTTAATTTTAAAATCCTATTTTGAAATCAAACGCAACGTTAGTATTTTTACGCTCTCTTCGTCAGTCCAGTCATGCAATATCCACTGTATAAATAATTCAATTCAGCAGAATCTCAAACATTGACAATCCATAGCAAATTAGGCAAATCAATACTAATTAATTGCAAGCAAGTACATATCTCTGGTTGTTATTTTTCTTTTTTCTTTTTTCTTTTTTTCGGATACAAAAGTAAGACCAGGGCTCTAGAAAGGAATACATAGGAGATATATCCCAAAAAATGAAAAGGAATACATAGGAGAAGGAAAAGATTATCTCGTTACCATCAATTATTAAAAACTTGCCAAAATAGAAAATAAAGGCACATAGCTAATCCCAATGGTGAGATTAAACCGAGGATTTGTTGGTAAGAGATCAGGGGTACTGATGCCATTGCACAAGACCCCCGGGCCCTTTCTCAGATATTAATTTCTTTTGGTTTTTCTTTTTCCTATTTATAAGCCGATTAAGCGATAGGAAAAAGAACGAATAACAAACTAGTCCGCTTATCCTCCTATTACACAGGCTTTTGCATATATAGATTTTAATTAATATTTTATGCAATACATTTTACAAGTATAATGAAATGATGACTTGTAGTAAATTCCTCCTGTTGGTCGAGAAAACTATTTCGATAGCAACTTGTAGTTAATTTTTCTTTTTTTATGTTTTTAATTAATACTTTGTAAATTGTGTCAGCACCCCGTTTTCGTCACCGGCACTCGAAGATCATCAAGGAGGACCCGACTATATCTTCATTTATCGACACTCACTGCTTTTAAAATCGGGCCATTTCTTTAATTTAACTCTAATTATATATATTTTTTTCAGAAAAATTATTCTATGTGATGTTTTCGAACTTTACGTGCATCAAATTTGATTTTCAAAATCTGGAACGAAACTTGAGGACAAAAATAATTTCATGTATAATATTGATCCTCGAATTTTTTTGAACATGGTCAATCATTTTTCGAATGTCCGATTGAAAAGCCGAGACTTCCAAACCTCGCGTGTATTAATTTCAATTTTCCAAAATTCGAGATGATGCTTGGGACTGAAAAAGATTTTTTTGCATAATGTTGATCATCGAATTTTTCTAAACACAACAGTGGTCCCGAAATATTTTTCGGATATCCAATTGAAAGATAAGAATTTTGGAAATAATCGAGCAATTACGATCGGTGCTTGACAAAGATTCGATGTCGATTTTTATCTAGATCCGATCTCCGTCGATGCAAATTGGAATTCTCATAAAGCCAATTATTTTTCGAATTTTTCAATTTTGAAGTTATTCCAAAAATATCGACGGATCCTGAAAAATCGAATCTCGTCCAAAAGGCCCACATACGAGTAAATAATAAAAAAAAATCAATAAATAGGTGGCATAAGGGTCGGCCCCAAGTGGCCAAGTGGGCCGACCCCCATGCAGAACATGTTGACAATTCTTTTTCTTTTCTTTTCTTTTCGTTTCCCTGGTTCTTCTTCTGCTTCCTGGTTTCCATTGGTACAAGGAAGGCAGTTGGGCAATTACTTGCTCCCGTCACTCCATCTATCCATTGGGATCCTCTGCAACTCCAGGGCAGCAGCCTAGCTCCATGTGATCTACATCAATTCTGCCATCAACCATCTTCTTCTCTGCATCATTTTCTGCTGTCTCTGCTCCTCTTCAACAGCACTTCACGCAACTAGCCCAACATCATCTCCTTCCTTCTTCTTTACAGCATGAACCCATTCCTTGCAGCATGCCCTACTCTGACCATCTCTTTCTTTTCTTTTTCTTTTCTTTGTTCTTCTTCTTGTTCGGCAGCAGAGCCCGCAACCTTTTGCTGTTGTGCGTGCTAGTTTCACGGGGCGCAACGGAAGCGAAAAAGGAACAGAAATTCAAAATTTCCTACCCGTGAAACTAATCCCAAGACCTACTAGAAAAATAAGAGTAAATAAAAGCGTACCTGGAATATTTAATATAGTCGACCGAGCGTCCCACGCGTGACGCCTCTACCGGTATCCACACCGACTTTGTCGACGAGTCTTCGAGATCGGCGGTGCTAGCGACCAACACTCGAAAGAAACACCGATGCAACACCCGAAATTTTTAGACTAATGGACCAATTTGAGTTTGAACAATTCAACCCAAATTATATTAATATAAACTTATATGCATACACATATCATATATGTATATAAATATGTCTGCACGTATATATATATATATGCATACACATTATACATATAAAGCATACACACACTTTTTTGAATCCATCTCTTCTACTGCTTTTATAAGCAAATGGGGAGACAATTTCTTTTCCCATGACCGATGTGGGATGAAGGGAAATTAGTGTCCCCAAGTGACATGTGTCCATACACATGTCCATCCAAACAAAAGCCATGTGTCACCATATTAATTGTGCATCAATTTGGTCCATTTAATCTAATAAATCGAGTCTAATTAATCGACAAATTTAATCTCATTAAATATCCGATTAATCGGTCACACCATAAATCATCTAATCTCAATTAGACGTTTTTATTATTCCAAAATATCTCGTCAATTTAGTCGTAGTGTGTGACCCTGTAGGTTCCCAATTACGTTGACAGTAATATCGAAATCTCTATTTCAATATTACAAACAATGAGCGGCATCTAGCAATGCATCACTATTACTCAAGTAATCGGAAAGTCAATTTCTCGACGAACCTTGTGACCTACGTTACCATGTAATATAATCCATTTGTCCTCTATATCTCTATTGAGCCCAAGGCATGGTCGATGACATCCTTGTATGGCTCAATATCTCTTTTTCTTAGTTTACCGGGTAAGTCTATCAGAACAAATGAGCTCGATATCGTTATATCGACTCATTTGGGTATGCATACACTTTTAGACTTAACCACCAAGTGGCCGTGAGATATCGCTCCCGTTTCGTAGGAGGGACAAATCCTATCTTGGTTACTCACATTCCTCTCCATGCTCTGTGATATACCCAATAACTGTCTTTATAACCAGCCTGTTACGGTAGCGTTTGACAGTATCAAAGTATATGACATTACATGTAGGAATCCATGGTGACCTCAAGTCAAAGGACCATTACACTATAGTCACTTTGAGATATGCTAATGACAATCACGTAACAAACCATGTAGCAATCTCATGGCGGGTCAGTCCAATACACATTACTCTTAATGTATACATGTGGTGTGATTTGATATCTCCATATCCATGACCTATGAGATTTGGTCATCAATCAACACTCACACTAGTCTAACCGTATTACCGTTGTCCTAATTAACGATAATACTTTGACTATGGACATTTAGGAATAATGTTCAGTAATTATAGGATCTCACAATCAAGTCACACTTGATGCCTATTGAACCTACTATTCCAAGGACATTATTGTGTAAAATCATATTTAGCGCAATCTACACAATAACAGATATGCCTCGTTTTATAATGAAATAGATATCATATTACAAAACTGATTATAGATTGCCTCTAGGGCATACACCAATTCCCAACAATCTCCCACTTGCACTAGAGCCAATCTGGCACATGTCTTATGCCAATAGATCTAGTGTGAGCCTCGTGCTTGCGCTGCACAAGAGGCTTCGTAAGTGGATCTGCGAGATTCTCATCTGTTGGTATTCTGCATATCTTCACATCTCCTCTGTCGATGATCTCGCGAATGAGATGGAAGCGCCTGAGTATATGTTTGGATCGCTGGTGAGACCTGGGTTCCTTAGCTTGCGCAATGGCTCCATTGTTGTCACAATAGAGATCCACTGGGTCTGCGATGCTAGGAACCACAACAAGTTCTGTCACGAACTTCTTGATCCAAACGGCCTCTTTTGCAGCGTTAGAGGCAGCAATATACTCGGCCTCTGTGGTAGAATCGGCTACTGTCTCCTGTTTGGAACTCTTCCAACTCACAGCACCTCCATTCAGGCAGAACACATACCCTGACTGCGATCTACTGTCGTCCTTATCGGTCTGGAAGCTAGCATCGGTGTAACCTCTTACAACGAGCTCTTCTTCGCCTCCATATACCAAAAACATCTCCTTAGTCCTTCGTAAGTACTTAAGGATGTTCTTTACTGCAATCCAGTGTCTTTCACCTGGATCTGATTGGTATCGACTCGTCATACTCAAAGCATACGAGACATCTGATCGAGTGCATAACATAGCATACATGATGGATCCAATAGCTGACGCATATGGAATCCTATTCATGCGGTCCCTCTCCTCTCGAGTAGAAGGACTCTGAGCCTTCGAAAGGCTTATGCCATGTAACATAGGCAGCGACCCTTTCTTAGAATCCTGCATGCTAAAGCGCCGAAGCACTTTATCTATGTATGCACTCTGACTTAGGCCAAGCAGTCTCTTGGATCTATCTCTATAGATCCTAATACCTAGCATGTAGGTAGCTTCGCCTAAGTCCTTCATAGAGAAACACCTTCCCAACCAAGTCTTCACAGACTGTAGGGAAGGAATGTCATTCCCAATCAGAAGTATGTCGTCTACATACAACACCAGGAAGATTACTACGCTCCCACTAACCTTCTTGTAAACACAGGGTTCATCTTCATTCTTGATGAAACCAAACTCTTTGATTGCATCATCAAAACGAAGATTCCAGCTCCTAGAAGCTTGCTTCAGTCCATAAATAGACCGTTGTAGCTTACAAACCTTTCCGGCACAATGTGGATCGACAAAACCCTCAGGTTGTGTCATAAACACATCTTCGAGGAGCTTCCCGTTCAGGAAAGCAGTTTTGACATCCATTTGCCAGATCTCATAATCATAATAAGCTGCAATTGCAAGCAAGATCCTGATGGATTTAAGCATAGCTACTGGGGAAAAGGTTTCGTCATAGTCAACACCATGAACTTGTCTGAAACCTTTTGCCACAAGTCGGCCCTTAAAGGTAATCACATTACCGTCCATGTCAGTCTTCTTCTTGAAGACCCACTTACACCCAATGGGTTTTGCCCCTTCAGGTGGATCAACCAAAGTCCATACTTGGTTAGTGTACATGGACTCCATCTCAGATCTCATGGCCTCCAGCCATTTCTCAGAGTCTGGGCCTATTACGGCTTCCGCATAGGTTGTAGGCTCATCATTATCTATGAGCAATACGTCATTGTCTTGAGTCACGAGAAATCCATATCTCTCGGGCTCATGACGTATCCTACTAGACCTACGAGGCTCCTGTGTCACCTGTGTAGAAGATTGTGCCACAACAACTTGTGGTACTTGTTCTGAAACATCGCCCGTCGATTGGTCAATGTCATTTTGTGGTAGAACTTCCCCAAGTTCTAATTTCCTCCCACTAGTTCCTTTGGAGAGAAACTCTTTCTCAAGGAATACCGCAGTTCGAGCGACAAACACTTTGCCCTCGATGGGATTATAGAAATAGTATCCTCGAGTTTCCTTAGGATACCCCACGAAGTAACATTTGTCCGATTTAGGGCCAAGCTTATCCGAAGACAATCTCTTCACATAAGCTTCGCAACCCCATATCTTTAGAAAAGACATCTTGGGACGTTTCCCATACCACATCTCATATGGTGTCCTTTCAACTGATTTCGACGGAGCATTGTTTAATATGAGAGCAGCTGTCTGTAGAGCATATCCCCAAAAGGAGTCAGGTAAGTTTGCATGACTCATCAAAGATCGAACCATATCTAATAAAGTTCGATTCCTCCTCTCAGCTACACCATTCCATTGTGGTGTTCCAGGTGGAGTCAGTTGAGATAAAATCCCACACTGTTTAAGATAGTCAGCGAACTCATAGCTCAAATATTCACCTCCTCGATCTGATCGAAGAACTTTAATGCTCTTACCCAACTGATTCTCCACTTCATTCTTAAATTCTTTGAACTTTTCAAAGGATTCAGATTTGTGTTTCATCAAAAACACATATCCAAATCTACTGAAATCATCAGTAAATGTAATGAAGTAGAGATACCCACCTCTAGCAAGCTTGTTCACTGGTCCACATACATCGGTATGTATGAGAGCCAAAAGATCACTAGCTCGCTCACCTTTTCCGGTAAAAGGGGCCTTAGTCATTTTCCCCATTAAGCAAGGTTCGCATGTCTCGATCGATTCTAAATCAAACGAGTCCAGTAATCCATCCTTATGGAGTCTAGAGACGCGATTCTCGCTAATATGGCCTAAACGACAATGCCAGAGGTAAGTCGGGTTCGAATCATTAGATTTGAGCCGTTTGGTTTCCACATTATAAATAGGCGTATCTAGATCAAGAACATACAGACCATTACTTAAATGTGCACTGCCATAATATACATCATTCATGTACATAGAACAACACTTGTTCTTTATAGTGAAACAAAATCCCTTCTTGTCCAAACAAGAAACAGATATTATGTTTCTACTAATAGCAGGTACATAATAACAGTCGTTAAGATCTAATACAAGCCCAGTAGGTAAAACTAGGTGATAAGTTCCTACAGTTAATGTAGCAACTCTTGCTCCATTTCCAACTCGTAGGTCCACCTCGCCCTTTGTCAACGATCTACTGTCCTTTAGGTCCTGCATATTTCCACAAATATGAGCACCACATCCGGTATCTAATACCCAAGATGTAGAAGTAGTAGATACATTAATCTCTATAACATGGATACCTGAAGTGGAAGTCTCACTTCCCTTCTTCTTCTTCAACTCTTCCAGGTATATCTTACAATTCCGCTTCCAATGTCCAGTGTTGCCACAATGGAAGCAGTAATCATTCTTCGCCACCTTGGCTTTAGGCTTCAACGCACCCAAGTCAAAATTGGATGCACCTTTAGCCTTCTTGCCTTTACTCTTGCTCTTGCCCTTTCTTTTGGTCCCTTGGACCATTAGAACGGATGTCCCCTTGCTGATATCATGCTCAGCTGTTCTCAACATGCTAAGCAGTTCAGGCAATGGTTTATTGTAGTCATTCATATTATAGCTCATAATGAACTGACTATAACTGCTGGGCAGCGACTGTAGGACTAAATCTGTGACCAACTCTTGACCAAGAGGAAATCCCAGTCTTCCCAGAGTCTCAACGTACCCAATCATCTTGAGTACATGAAGACCCACCGGGCTACCCTCAGTCAACCTTGCCTGAAAAAGTGCTTTAGAGATCTCGAATCTCTCATGTCGGGCCTGCTCTTGATAGAGCTGCCTGAGATGCACGATCATATCGTACGCCTTCATGTTCTCGTGTTGCTTCTGAAGCTCCGAGTCCATGGTGACTAACATGAGACATCCGACGTTTACGGCATCATCATGATGCTTACTATAAGCATCTTTCTCAGCTTGGGGGGCATCGTCAGGCGGTGGCGCAAGAAGAGGTTGCTCTAAGACATATAGCTTCTTTTCTTGGGTGAGAACAATTCTCAAGTTTCGATACCAACCAAGGAAATTATTCCCTGACAGTTTGTCCTTATCAAGGACGGATCGCAAACAGAAAGTACTAGAAGTGCTCCCTGCCATGGTAACTACCATAGAAATATACAAAATAAGTATTATGACACAACAATATTTAATGAGGACTTTATAAATATTGCTCCCACTATTTATATCAAATCAATGACCCTCAACATTGATTCAGAGAATATCATTCTCATAGTAGCTCAAGATCCATATCTCACCAAGCTCTGAGTCAGCGAGGGCTGATTCACCAAGAACTGGCTATTTAGGTAGGGAACTCACTTTCCCAATTGCATCACATGCAACTCTTGATTAGTTGAGTGAATAACTCCTTATTCAAATTTATCTTATAGATCGATGCCCAACTACATGCCTCTGAACTCCTAATCTTATTAGGCTTGCTCAGTTAAGTCCGACCCACTGGTAAACACAACGTCTTACTAGGATAGATAAGGGTATCCTGCGAAGGCAAGGTCTACACACTCATCGATCTTGGTCTTGACGAACGTTACACGGTGGAAGGATATGGACTTAATATTTTGAGGGATTTGATTAACATTTAATCGATCTCACTATACACTATTATGTAACTATTACATAATAGTCCACACGTATAACTATTATACTAACACAACTAGGACATAGTCCATGTCTAACAGTCATGCACCGCAAATATCAAACATAATCATACCAGTACCAAGCATAAAATCATATTTTATGCTATTATCTACTCAGATTCTAACTAGCTAGGCTCTGATACCAATTGCTAGTTTCACGGGGCGCAACGGAAGCGAAAAAGGAACAGAAATTCAAAATTTCCTACCCGTGAAACTAATCCCAAGACCTACTAGAAAAATAAGAGTAAATAAAAGCGTACCTGGAATATTTAATATAGTCGACCGAGCGTCCCACGCGTGACGCCTCTACCGGTATCCACACCGACTTTGTCGACGAGTCTTCGAGATCGGCGGTGCTAGCGACCAACACTCGAAAGAAACACCGATGCAACACCCGAAATTTTTAGACTAATGGACCAATTTGAGTTTGAACAATTCAACCCAAATTATATTAATATAAACTTATATGCATACACATATCATATATGTATATAAATATGTCTGCACGTATATATATATATATATGCATACACATTATACATATAAAGCATACACACACTTTTTTGAATCCATCTCTTCTACTGCTTTTATAAGCAAATGGGGAGACAATTTCTTTTCCCATGACCGATGTGGGATGAAGGGAAATTAGTGTCCCCAAGTGACATGTGTCCATACACATGTCCATCCAAACAAAAGCCATGTGTCACCATATTAATTGTGCATCAATTTGGTCCATTTAATCTAATAAATCGAGTCTAATTAATCGACAAATTTAATCTCATTAAATATCCGATTAATCGGTCACACCATAAATCATCTAATCTCAATTAGACGTTTTTATTATTCCAAAATATCTCGTCAATTTAGTCGTAGTGTGTGACCCTGTAGGTTCCCAATTACGTTGACAGTAATATCGAAATCTCTATTTCAATATTACAAACAATGAGCGGCATCTAGCAATGCATCACTATTACTCAAGTAATCGGAAAGTCAATTTCTCGACGAACCTTGTGACCTACGTTACCATGTAATATAATCCATTTGTCCTCTATATCTCTATTGAGCCCAAGGCATGGTCGATGACATCCTTGTATGGCTCAATATCTCTTTTTCTTAGTTTACCGGGTAAGTCTATCAGAACAAATGAGCTCGATATCGTTATATCGACTCATTTGGGTATGCATACACTTTTAGACTTAACCACCAAGTGGCCGTGAGATATCGCTCCCGTTTCGTAGGAGGGACAAATCCTATCTTGGTTACTCACATTCCTCTCCATGCTCTGTGATATACCCAATAACTGTCTTTATAACCAGCCTGTTACGGTAGCGTTTGACAGTATCAAAGTATATGACATTACATGTAGGAATCCATGGTGACCTCAAGTCAAAGGACCATTACACTATAGTCACTTTGAGATATGCTAATGACAATCACGTAACAAACCATGTAGCAATCTCATGGCGGGTCAGTCCAATACACATTACTCTTAATGTATACATGTGGTGTGATTTGATATCTCCATATCCATGACCTATGAGATTTGGTCATCAATCAACACTCACACTAGTCTAACCGTATTACCGTTGTCCTAATTAACGATAATACTTTGACTATGGACATTTAGGAATAATGTTCAGTAATTATAGGATCTCACAATCAAGTCACACTTGATGCCTATTGAACCTACTATTCCAAGGACATTATTGTGTAAAATCATATTTAGCGCAATCTACACAATAACAGATATGCCTCGTTTTATAATGAAATAGATATCATATTACAAAACTGATTATAGATTGCCTCTAGGGCATACACCAATTCCCAACAGTGCGGACCCAAATTATGTTTCGTCGGGGCCCGCATGTATGCGACTAATCGTACGACTTGAGAATGTCCACCTTCTCGAGGCCCGCGTGATGGACACACTTGAGAAGAAGTCGCTACTACTTGTTTACGACCCGGATGTGGAGGATCGGTGAGTTGTCCGGGTCTAAGGGTAATGGATACACCTAATTTGCTAAGGCATATGGTCAACGGAATTGAGGGTTCCGAATTCGGGGGTTCTGTTATGTGCGAGCTTATATCTCGCACGCCCTATCAACACTCTAGTCTGTTTAAGGTTTGTCATTTTTAATTCATTTACCGCTTGATTATGTTTTGCTCACCTTACTCGTTTTAACACCGTAAATTCGTGGAATTGATCAATTCGGCTTAAGAGATCGAAAGAGGAGCGAATCCTCAAGTCAAAAGATCGGTCCACCATCCTTGCTTCTCGGCTAACCGAATCGTGATGGCTGGTTCATCATGTGGACTTGTTCCGTGACTCGTGTGGTCCCGCTCATCTCTAGGACTCGTAAATCGACTTGATCGATTTTGACTCTCAAACTCCACGCTTATTGACCGGGATCGCTACATAAATAAATGTACAAATAAATATTTCACAATGTACTATTAAATAATAAATATAAATTACGACAAATGGATCACGGTCGACTTGCTTTCGACAAATATTCCACTCCTGCTTACCGTGAGGTTAGAAAGACCGATACCGAAATCAATTTGACGCGGGCTCGTGAGAGTCGGAGTCAAGTCCGACCGAGCCAATGGATCCCAGAAGGATCGAATGGTCCTCAAGACAGCCGTGGGACCTGTCGAGCTTCTGGGTGATTGTCTAACATCATTTCACGTATCCCGACCCGAGTTATTCTCTACTTAGATACTACTAGGGTCGAAACAGTAACTCGAGGCTAGACCCCATACCACGCTTTGGTCGCAAGCACTCAGTGTGTGGGGAGCATTGGACCCCATGATTAATGATTGGGGCGTTAGACCCCGTGCATATCGTGTCCTAGTAGAGTCGAGCTCGATCCACGAGAAAACAGAAGAAAACAAATGAAAGCAGACAAGAATAGATAAAAACAGACAAGTTATGTGTTATTGCCGGATTTACATGACTTATCAGGTTATGAACTGAGATTGCTTGACAAACAAATTTCTACATGACTTATCTGTTTTGTGACATTGAGGGCTTAACAGATTATGATGAAAGAGTGTTTTATCAAAAACCTAAGATTTGAGGCTCCGTCCCTCCTGTTTTCCCATGTTTGGATTATGTCAGGTTGAAGCTAATTTGCTTTTCGTATTTTGACATATTCTAAGCACAAACTTAGGAAAATGAGGGCACGAAACATCATGGGGTGCCAAGGTCTCTGCACATATCCCATGAAGGATTGGACAACCTTTTGCGAGCTGTCCTTGTTCATGCCTCTAGTCCAATTCCCTAAGCACCCAAATCTACGCTAGGATGATAGAAAAATGCATACAAGAAATGGAAGGTGAGACGAGTGACAGTCACACTTAGACAGGCGCCCGCCCCTTTCCTTATTCGGCATGTTTCAATCCTCCTGATGCCTATGGTGTCGGTGAGTTATGAACTGATGGTCATGCCTTGAACCGAAAAAGAATGTGTGTGTGTGTGTGTGTGTGTACAAGGTCGAGATGACACAACACAGACCGACGAAAGTCTGTAGCCAGCATCGATCGATCTCTTGGACCCATCAGGACCATGTGGACCCCGAAGAAGTCGAGAAGACAGTCGCTCCGCCTGAAAGTGGTCCAAGAAAAACTCGTGCATCCCGACTCGAGCTGCTTTAAACCTAGTTCAGACTCAAGTCAAGACACGCGAGTACTCCCTAGATGTCTATGCTACGCATTCTATATATCTTGTTTTTTTTTATTATCAAAATGTGAGTTTAAAAAGGGCATTACCACCAATTTGTGAACCGTTGACGTGATTACAAAGTATTGGTCGATTCGTGCAATTTATTAGAAAGCCAAGTGATTAATTAGTCGAGTGGATCGTTCCAATTACCCCGTGTGTGGAATTAATTAAATTGAGTGAACTGCCGAATACTTTTGTTTTGAGGGTTTCGGGCTGTCGAGCCGGCCATTGATGGACCGCTCGATGAGAGCCCTAATTCCCGATTGTCCCAAAATTAAATTCAATTTTAAACCAACTTTACATGATTAATCCGGTTCGTGTGAGGTTTTTATCAAAGACGCATTTAAACATCCCAAAGCACGCAAAAACCGGCATGCAAAAATCACATCGATGTTTAAATTGCCGGTTTTATGTTCAAGTGATCAATTAAACCGGTTTTGATGCCTTTAGTTGATTTTATTCCTTAAAACCAAGTGAGCATGAGATTAATTCATGTTGGCTCGTTTTCATTTCATACAACCGATTTTAGGTCCAATCCATTAAATACCCAATTTATGTTCGTGTTTGAGTCGGTTTTTACATTGCACGTCCCTTTTTTTTTTTCAAAGATTCGACTTGGATTAATAAACCGGTTCGTGCCTCAACAATTTCGTAATATCATCATGACCATCGAATTAATCAACAAATGGAATCCTAGACATGCAACTATGTTCGGGAATTTTACCTTGCTTGAGCCATTGTCGAGAGGAAACGCGTGAGGCTTTGGGTTGTCCATGAATGGTGGCGGGAACGGGCTTTCAAAGAGTTCCTCACGGCTGAAAAATAGAAATAATAAACATAACGCAACAGAAAAGAAAAAGGGAGACAAACAGCAAAGTAAGAAAATGAGAAAAGAGTTCAGAGCTAGAGGCTTAGCTCGGAGAAGGGTTGAACAGCCATGGTAGCAGCTCCGGGAGGTTCGTCATTGGAAACTCGGACCTCTCACGGAGCAGCTGATGTTGAAGTGGGGGAGTCGGGTGAGTGTGCTGTGAGAGAGCTCAGGAGATAAAGAAGGGCTGAGTTCTGAGAGTGATCTGAGAGTGTTGAGTGCCGAGAGTGATCGAGCGTGTTGAGTGGGCTGGGGTCTGAGAGTGATCCGAGAGTGTTGAGGGAAGAGTTGAGGGAACGCGAGGGAAGTCTCGCAGGTACGGGAAAGAAGCCGAGGATGATTGAGAACAGAAAAGAAAAGGAAAAAAGAAGGCAGCTCAGGACAGTCACCGAGAGAAAAAGAAGAAAAGGGAAGAAAAAGAAAGAAAGTGCAGGATATCAGAGGATCGGAAGATGAGTTGAGGAAGAATGGAAGTAATCTGGCTTGTAAGCTGCCAGAACCCAAGCCATTGCACCTGCAGACAAGAAAAAGAAGAAGAAGAGAGAGCTGGATTTAAGCTATATGTGCCACTGTTCTATCTGTTTGCCTTTCTGATTTCTTTTCTTTTCTTTTCTTTTTCTTTTATTTTGGCCCGAGAGTGAGGGAGTGAGGGGAAGAGAGCCCAAGTCAGGATCGATGAGGGAACGAGAGGCTAAAAGGGGTAAAAAAAAAAAACGAGAAGGAGATTGAGGGGAAAGTCAGGAAAAATCGAGCTGCTGGTGATGACACAAGGTAAGGGAGAAGGAGCTGATAATGAGGAAAGATGATGGATATGAGCTGATGATCAAACGGTTAGGACCATGATGATGAACTGATACTGAGGTGAATGGTGATGAGGAGCTGAAGGAAAGGAGATGAGAGCTGGGAGGAAGTGAGGATGATCCGGAGTTCTGTGGTGGGCAGCCGAAAGCAGGCTGAGGGAGGTGATGGAACCGAGCAAGGTGATAATGAGCAGAGGTGATGAGGTAGAGCTGTTGGTGATCAGGAGATTGCCCCCAAGGCAACCCTCGTCCAGCAGATCGAAGAAAGAAAAAAAAATAGTTGGAAGATATAATGATGGTGATGAGTTTAGGTTGCTGCAGAGGAGGCGTGGGCATAGCAGGAGATGATCCTGCAGAGAAAAAAAGATTGAGATGTCAATGGAGTCGTTGGCTGAGCTAGCCAGAAGGAAGAAAAAGAGATCCCATTGACTGTCATGGCAGGGATAGCAGGGAACTAGCAGAAAAGAACATGAAAGAAAGAAAGAAAAATGGAAGAAGAAGAAGCAAGGAAAAGACGAGAAAAAAAATCAATAGATATCATGGGGTTGGCCGACCCTCCCGACACATTTTTACCTCATTTTTTTTCTATCTTTTTAAGTTTTACTTTTTTATTTATTCGTACATGTTCCGTTTGGACAAAATTCAATTTCTCGGAATTCATCTATGTTTTCGGAGTGAAAACTTTGAAATCGAGAAACTTGCAAAATAATCGGTTCTATAAAAAGTCCAATTGGCATCGACGGAGATCGAATCTCGATAAAAATCGATATCGAGCCATTGACACGTGTCGATTGTAATTGTTCGACCATTTTTGAATTTCTCATCTTTTCAAACGGATATCCGAAAAATAATCCAAAAGCAGCATTGTGTTAAGAAAAATTCGAGAATCAATATGATGCAGAAATTTTTTTTTCAAGATCGAGTATCGTCTCGAATTTTGAGAAAAATCAAAATTGATGCACGTAAGGCCCGAAATTCTCATATTTTCAACATGATATCTGAAAAATAATCTGGGACCACCAGTGCGCTTAGAAAAATTCAATGATCGATATTATGCAGAATTTTTTTTTGGTTCCAAGTACTATTCTGAGCTTTGAAAAATCGAAATTAATATGTGTAAGGCCTGAAATTTTCACCTTTCAATCGGGTATCAAAAAAATGATCCAGGATCACTAATGCGCTCAGAAAAATCTGAGAATCAATATTATGTAGAAAAATATTTTTGAGCACGAGTATTGTCTCGAATTTTAGTAATTGAGATTAATGCACGTAACCTGTAATTCTCGTCTTTTCAATCGGATACTCGAAAAATGATCCAGGATCACCATTACTTTCTAAAAAATTCGGGGATTAATATTATGCAGAGAAGTATTTTTTGGCCCGAATATTGTTTTGAATTTTGAAAGAAGATAATTGATGCACGTAAAATCCGAAAACGTCTCATATAACATTTTTTTGAAAAAATATAAAATTAGAGTTAAAGAAGTGCTCCGAGTTAAAAAAAAAACAGTGAATGTATCGAGGGATAGTCAGAGGCAGCTTCCTCGATAAATAAGAAACGTGGTCGAGTCCCCCTTGACGGTCCCTCGAGTGTTGGTGAACCAAAATAGAGTGCTGACAGCTGCACCGATCCCATGGTTTCCATTCCTCCTCTGCTTCCTGCAAGCTGATCATCTTCCAACACAACCATCGACTGACTGAGGATCTTCGTCACTGTCTCCTTCTAAGGCAACCGGGAGTTTCTCCTCACCTTAGTTCATCCCCATCATCTCTTCCCACTGACCATGATCCCTCGGGCTCCCTTTCTTCCTTCCTGTGAGCTCACTCTAACCATCATCAGCTCCTTCTCTCCTTAACCGTTTCTTCTCAGCCTCAGTAGATAATCAGTACAACAGCCATCACCATTCTCTTTTCCCTCACTCTCGGCTCATCTTCTTCTTATGCAACACACGTAGCCACCAACACCTTTGCTTTCTTTTTTCTCTCGGCTGCATGAAAGAGCACAGACCAGTAGCCGCCCTTCTCTTCTGGGTCATCTTCATTACCTTCCCCTAGGAGGATGATATCTATCTCGGTCCTGATCACTAGCACCGCCCATCACCTCTGCTTCATCTTCTTCTTCCCTCTCTCGAGGATTCTCAGTCAAAAAGGAAAAAAAAGAAAAAGAAAAAAGAAAGCAGCAGCAGCAACAACAAGAAGAGTTTTGAACATCATTTTCACTCTTTTGCTTTCTCTCGGCTCCAACCTGCTGATCACCATCCATTTCTTTTCCTTTCTCATTCTTTTTCTTCCTTCCTTCTCTCGTCCTGAACCGATGGCCATCATCACAGCTCCCCGATCATCAGCTCACAGAGACCACCCTTCATCACCTTGCATCACTAGCATCATCTTTTCTCCTAGTCTCAGTTGTTTCTTCTTTCTTTTTATTCTCTTTTTCGTTTCAGTTGCCTCCCCGAGCTCCCTTGGGTATCTGAATTGTTGCTGTGATGCTTCTCCTTGGATTCCTAGATCTCTGTCACTGCTTGTTGCTACTGGTGTACTGCCATCCAACCCCCTCTTGAGCTCGCTGAACTGTCTTGCAAGTTGTTCAGCTCAGCCTCAAACATCCTGATCGAATCCAGCCGCCCTTCTTCTCCTCTGTTGTTACTGTCCAGTCCCCTATCCTTTGCCCCGAGCTAAGTATCAACCCCTTTGCTCTTTTCTTGTTCTTTCTTCTCATTTCCTTACATTTTTCCCGATGTGCTGTCTGACTTTTACTTCGTTTTCAACTGTCCTACCTTGTCCAGGCTTTTCCCGAGCTCCTTTGAGCTAATGAGCTGCTCTTTAGTTGCTGCCGAGCAACTGAATTCCTTCCCCAAGTTCCCAAACAGCTATTATGTGTTCTCGGCCCCCCCAGCTGCTCTTAGCCCCTTGTGTGGTCTCTTCAGGACACTAGCTTGGAATAGAAGTCCAGGCCTTCCCGAGTTCGCTAAGTTCCATCTCTGCTGAACTCTCATCGTCCTCAAGCTCATTTGAGCTCTACCATTGCTGTCCCAACTCTTTTTGAGCTCCTCGGTGCTGAGTTGCTGCTCTTAGAGCTCCTTGGACCACTCCTTGATTGTGTCCTACTATTCCCATGGCTATGCTGCTGCTCGGTCCCTTTTGGAGCTCTCCTGAGCTGTCGTGAGAATGCTGCCCTGGCTCACCACGTTGCCTTGCCATTGAAGTTGCCGCAGCCACTGAATACCTCTAGACATTCCATTCCAGCCTTGGGTTCAAATCGGAGTCTCATGAATTCCTCTCGAAACTATCTCGAGAGAGGTACAACTTCTTGATCTTAGTGGCACGTCTAGGACTCTATCGCGTGGTTGATTCGATGCTTGCATGAATTATGATGATATGAAGTGCATGTTTTGGTAAATTATAGTACAAACCGGTTTATTCTAAACTCGACTTTTAAAATCGGGATATGCAATATAAATCGACTTTACTACGAATTGGACTTTTAAAGTATCGGCCTTAAAATTGGTTATGTGGAATGAGGACGAGCCCACACAAATTGTCTCTTTTTTTTTGTCTGTTTTATCTGCTTTCGTTTGTTTTCTTGCGGGTCGAACTTGATCCCTTAGGATACCATTCACACGGGGTCCAACACTCCAAACTATCGATCACGGAGTCCAATGCCCCACACACGCTGAGTGCGCGCGACCCGAGCGCAGTATGGAGTCTAGCATCGAGTCGCCGTTTCGATCCTAGTAGTATCCAAGTAGAAGATTGCTAGTTCCACAGGGCCAACGGAAGCGAAAAAAGAACAGAAATTCAAAATTTCCTACCCGTGAAACTAATTCCAAGACCTACTAGAAGAATAAGAGTAAATAAAAGCGTACCTGGAATATTTAAAATTGTCGATCGAGCGTCCCACGCGTGACGCCTCTACTGGTATCCACATCGACTTTGTCGACGAGTTTTCGAGATCGGCGGTGCTAGCGGCCAATACTCGAAAGAAACACCGATGCAATACCCGAAATTTTAAGATTAATGGACCTAATTTGAGTTGAACAATTCAACCCAAATTATATAAGCTTTATATGCATACACATATATTCACGCATACATATATGTATCAGAACATATATATATATAAAGCATACACACACATTTGCATACACCCATATATATATCTATATCATATATATAAGTAAGTATATATGTATGCTCTCCCCCCCTTTTATAAGCAACAGGGGGAGGAAGAAATCAAAACCCCACCGATGTGGGATAATGAGAATTAAGAGTTTGAAATTGCCATGTGTCATCACATGGATCGTGCATCAATTGTATCCATTTAATCTAATAAATCGAGTCTAATTAATCGACAAATTTAATCTCATTAAATATCCGATTAATTGGTCACACCATAAATCATCTAATCTCTATTAGACGATTTTGTTTGTTTCAAAATATCTCATCAATTTAGTCGTAGTGTGTGACCCTGTAGGTTCCCAATTACGTTGATAGTAATATCGAAATCTCTATTTCAATATTACAAACAGTGAGCGGCATCTAGCAATGTATCACTGTTACTCAAGTAATCGGAAAGTCAATTTCTCGACAAACCTCGTGACCTATATTACCATGTAATATAATCCATTGTCCTCTATATCTCTATTGAGCCCAAGGCATGGTCGATGACATCCTTGATTGGCTCAATATCTCTCTTTCTTGGTTTACCGGGTAAGTCTATCAGAACAAATGAGCTCGATATCGTTATATCGACTCATTTGGGTATGCATACACTTTTAGACTTAACCACCAAGTGGCCGTGAGATATCGCTCCCGTTTCGTAGGAGGGACAAATTCTATCTTGATCACTCACATTCCTCTCCATGCTCTGTGGTATACCCAATAACTGTCTTTATAACCAGCCTGTTACAGTGGCGTTTGACAGTATCAAAGTATATGACATTACATGTAGGAATCTATGGTGACCTCAAGTCAAAGGACCATTACACTATAGTCACTTTGAGATATGCTAATGACAGTCACGTAACAACCCATGTAGCAATCTCATGGCGGATCAGTCCTATACACATTACTCTTAATGTATACATGTGGTGTGATTTGATATCTCCATATCCATGACCTATGAGATTTGGTCATCAATCAACACTTACACTAGTCTAACCGTATTATCGTTGTCCTAATTAACGATAATACTTTGACTATGGACATTTAGGAATAATGTTCAGTAATTATAGGATCTCACAATCAAGTCACACTTGATGCCTATTGAACCTACTATTCCAAGGACATTATTGTGTAAAATCATATTTAGCGCAATCTACACAATAACAGATATGCCTCGTAATATAATGAAATACATGTCATATTACAGAACTGATGATAGATTGCCTCTAGGGCATACACCAATTCCCAACAATCTCCCACTTGCACTAGAGCCAATCTGGCATCTGTCTAATGCCAATAGATCTAGTGTGAGCCTCGTGCTTGCGCTGCACAAGAGGCTTCGTAAGTGGATCTGCGAGATTCTCATCTGTTGGTATTCTGCATATCTTCACATCTCCTCTGTCGATGATCTCGCGAATGAGATGGAAGCGCCTGAGTATATGTTTGGATCCCTGGTGAGACTTGGGTTCCTTAGCTTGCGCAATGGCTCCATTGTTGTCACAATAGAGATCCACTGGGTCTGCGATACTAGGAACCATAACAAGTTCTGTCACGAACTTCTTGATCCAAACGGCCTCTTTTGCAGCGTTAGAGGTAGCAATATACTCGACCTCTGTGGTAGAATCGGCTACTGTCTCCTGTTTGGAACTCTTCCAACTCACAGCATCTCCATTCAGGCAGAACACATACCCTGACTGCGATCTACTGTCGTCCTTATCGAACTGGAAGCTAGCATCAGTGTAACCTCTTACAACGAGCTCTTCTTCGCCTCCATATACCAAAAACATCTCCTTAGTCCTTCGTAAGTACTTAAGGATGTTCTTTACTGCAATCCAGTGTCTTTCACCTGGATCTGATTGGTATCGACTCGTCATACTCAAAGCATATGAGACATCTGATCGAGTGCATAACATAGCATACATGATGGATCCAATAGCTGACGCATATGGAATCCTATTCATGCGGTCCCTCTCCTCTCGAGTAGAAGGACTCTGAGCCTTCGAAAGGCTTATGCCATGTAACATAGGCAGCGACCCTTTCTTAGAATCATGCATGCTAAAACGCCGAAGCACTTTATCTATGTATGCACTCTGACTTAGGCCAAGCAGTCTCCTGGATCTATCTCTATAGATCCTAATACCTAGCACGTAGGTAGCTTCGCCTAAGTCCTTCATCGAGAAACACCTTCCCAACCAAGTCTTTACAGACTTTAGGGAAGGAATGTCATTCCCTATCAGAAGTATGTCATCTACATATAACACCAAGAAGATTACTATGCTCCCACTAACCTTCTTGTAAACACAGGGTTCATCTTCATTCTTGATGAAACCAAACTCTTTGATTGCATCATCAAAACGAAGATTCCAGCTCCTAGAAGCTTGCTTCAGCCCATAAATAGACCGTTGTAGCTTACAAACCTTTTCGGCACTATGTGGATCGACAAAACCCTCAGGTTGCGTCATATACACATCCTCGAGGAGATTCCCGTTCAGGAAAGCAGTTTTGACATCCATTTGCCAGATCTCATAATCATAATAAGCTGCAATTGCAAGCAAGATCCTGATGGATTTAAGCATAGCCACCGGGGAAAAGGTTTCATCATAGTCAACACCATGAACTTGTCTAAAACCTTTTGCCACAAGTCGGCCCTTAAAGGTAATCACATTACCGTCCATGTCAGTCTTCTTCTTGAAGACCCACTTACACCCAATGGGTTTTGCCCCTTCAGGTGGATCAACCAAAGTCCATACTTGGTTAGTGTACATGGACTCTATCTCAGATCTCATGGCCTCCAGCCATTTCTCAGAGTCAGGGCCTATTACGGCTTTCGCATAGGTTGTAGGCTCATCATTATCTATGAGCAATACGTCATTATCTTGAGTCACGAGAAATCCATATCTCTCGGGCTCATGATGTATCCTACTAGACCTACGAGGCTCCTGTGTCACCGGTGCAGAAGATTGTGCTACAACACCTTGTGGTACTTGTTCTGCAATATCACCCGTCGATTGGTCAATGTCATTTTGTGGTAGAACTTCCCCAAGTTCTAATTTCCTCCCACTAGTTCCTTTGGAGAGAAACTCTTTCTCAAGGAATACCGCAGTTCGAGCGACAAACACTTTGCCCTCTATGGGATTATAGAAATAGTATCCTCGAGTTTCCTTAGGATACCCCACAAAGTAACATTTGTCCGATTTAGGGCCAAGCTTATCCGAAGACAATCCCTTCACATAAGCTTCGCAACCCCATATCTTTAGAAAAGACATCTTGGGACGCTTCCCATACCACATCTCATATGGTGTCCTTTCAGCTGACTTCGACGGAGCATTGTTTAATATGAGAGCAGCTGTCTGTAGAGTATATCCCCAGAAGGAGTCAGGTAAGTTTGCATGACTCATCAAAGATCGAACCATATCTAATAAAGTTTGATTCCTCATTTCAGCTACACCATTCCACTGTGGTGTTCCAGGTGGAGTCAGTTGAGATAAAATCCCACACTGTTTAAGATAGTCAGCGAACTCATAGCTCAAATATTCACCTCCTCGATCTGATCGAAGAACTTTAATGCTCTTACCCAACTGATTCTCCTTCATTCTTAAATTCTTTGAACTTTTCAAAGGATTCAAATTTGTGTTTCATCAAATACACATATCCAAATCTACTGAAATCATCAGTAAATGTAATGAAGTAGAGATACCCACCTCTAGCAAGCTTATTCACTGGTCCACATACATCAGTATGTATGAGAGCCAGATGATCACTAGCTCGCTCACCTTTTCCGGTAAAAGGGGCCTTAGTCATTTTCCCCATTAAGCAAGGTTCGCATGTCTCGATCGATTCTAAATCAAACGAGTCCAGTAATCCATCCTTATGGAGTCTAGAGATGCGATTCTCGCTAATATGGCCTAAACGACAATACCATAGGTAAGTCGGGTTCGAATAATTAGATTTGAGCCGTTTGGTTTCCACATTATAAATAGGCGTATCTAGATCAAGAACATACAGACCATTACTTAAATGTGCACTGCCATAATATACATCATTCATGTACATAGAACAACACTTGTTCTTGATAGTGAAACAAAATCCCTTCTTGTCCAAACAAGAAACAGATATTATGTTTCTACTAATAGCAGGTACATAATAACAGTCGTTAAGATCTAATACTAGCCCAGTAGGCAAAACTAGGTGATAAGTCCCTACAGTTAATGTAGCAACTCTTGCTCCATTTCCAACTCGTAGGTCCACTTCGCCCTTTAATCCATTGACTTAATCGAAACGGGATCGAGCATGAATCGCACAAATGGTTCCAAATTGACGGGATTGTCTCTGAGGAAGAGTTCGGACACACTGTTAAGCGAATAGGCCTCCTCCTCCTCCTTGTTAGCACCTCCTCGTTTTCTGATTTGCAGCTCGAAGAAGCCCCAGTGGATGAGTACACGCATAACGCGGTATAGGCAACGGGGCCTTCCCGGGGCGGACCGGGATTGCTTCCACAAGCTGGTTAAAGGTCATGGGTCCACCATGGCTATATTGCGTCAGGTATCCCGAGTTCTAAGGCGCATTTCAAGCACATGGAACTGACATAGCTGTACCAATGCTTCCATATGTGGGCCTGAGCTTGAAGAAGTTGCGGCATTGCTTTCTCCGCTCCATCATTAGATGAAAATGAACCCATTAGATGCACTCACCGATGGACTAGCGGAGAAGGGCTCTCAAAAACTTTTATCCCAAAGGCAAACAGAGAGTAAGCTTGTGATCGTAGAATGTACGAGATTCACAAGGGAAGTAATATATAGCTTGGTACTCAACTTGCGATGTCCATCCGCAATCTATATATATATATATAAATGAAAACAAAGCGTTGAGTCGAATTTTCATGCCCCTTCGTCATAAAAAACAGAATAAGGGAGTTCTCATCATCATTTATAAATTTAAAGAAAAATTATATGAAATGTCCTTTTTCAGCAGCAAAATATATCAACTATATATACAATGTATACATATATAAGTCCAAAATATATCAATGGAAGATATATATATATATATATATATATTCAATATATAAATTATATCAACGGAAGATATATATATATATATATTCAATATATACATATGTGCAAACCAATATATATATATATACATGTATATATCAATTCTTTCAATAATATTGCATGGCCAAGTAAGTAAAAAATATATCAACATAATATAATATATATAGAATATATACATATAACTCCAAAATATATCAACGAAATATACATCTATATTCAATATATACATGAGCCAAACCAAAAAATATATGTATGTATATATATATATATACATCAATTCTTTCACATATATATTGCGCCATATAAGTAGGAAGCACGTTATATCAATTCTACAAATGGGTTATTACGTTAGATATTTTATAGTATCATCGATTTCTCAAATCTATCCCATATTTTAAAAATACCCAAAAAGGCCTATGGTTTACATCTTCCTTCAAATTTATCACGCTATTAATTTGTCCGTTAAGGAAACGTAAGTAAGCTGCAAACGTATCTCACGGTTTTAATTTTTTCTCAAATCTATCTCGCGATTTTAATTTTTTTCTCAAATCTATCCCGGGGCAAAGGGCGACAATCAGTGTTATCAGAACCGGACCGAACATCGAACCGATTGAGGCATGAGTTCATGGGTTTATGGGTTCAACCGGGGGTTTGATAGGTCGGACTGCATGTTTAATTATAAAATAAATAAATAAATATTTTTTAAAAATATATATAAAAAAAAAAATAGTAATATATATTAGTCAATTATTAATATGTGTCCAAAAAAATACAAGAAAAAAATTATTTGCATCTAATTGTAAATGACTCTTAGAAAAGAACTGATAGTCATTTGACAGTGCCTGATAGCTCGAAAGAGTAAAGACCAATATAGGGCAACATAAACAAAACCAACCACCAATGCCTCAGCAACAGCAAGTCACCGTGCAAAAACCAACCACCAATGTCTCAGCATTCGGCAACAGCAAGTCACCTTGTCGAATTCAGAAACAAATTGGTGAATTCCGCATGTTAACTCTCACTTTGACCGGTTGGAACCATTTGCAATTTTGCACTAACCATTTCATAAAATGGGGACCGTGACTAACGTTCCACGCCATATTATCAGCAAAATCAACTAAGTTTCATATATTGTGGAATATATACACTAAATCAGCTATACGAAACCGCATAACAAAATGCATTGAAGGCTATGGTAACATCTAGTGTCTCAATTTGTTCAGAAATTGAGGCATTGGTTCAAAAATTTATGCAAAATTGAGGCATTGGTTCAGAAATCAACCAACCAAAATGGATCGACTCTGCAAAATCAACCAACCAATGCTCAATTTGTCAGCGCAACCACAAGCAAAGGAGAAGAGGGAGAGGAAGCTCGAAGCAAAATGGGTCAACTCTGCCGCTTGATTCTCCAAACTGTGGGTCGACTCTACTGCTCGAAGGAGAAGAAGAATCAGAGGAGCGAAGAGCGACGACGGATCCAGAACAGAATGAAGAAGAGCGAAGATGAACTAATGAAGAACAGAAGGAAGAAGATGACTAGGGTTTTCGCGATTCAACTCTGCAATTTCCACTCGGGTCGAGGGGGTTTCGAAGGAGAAAAAGAATCAGAGGAGCAAAGAGCGATGACAGATTCAGAAATCAGAAGAATCAGAGCAGAAGGAAGAAAAACGAACTCTGAAGATGAGCTGATGAAGAAGAAGAACAAAATGAAGAGTCGAAGAGGAACTCAAGAAGAATTTAAGAAGATGACGAGGGTAGGATCTGCATTCTGCAATTTTCGCTCGGGTCAAGAAGGGAGGATTTCAAGTTGGATTCCGTTTAAAATTTTTGAACCCATGCAACCGATCAATTCAAATGGATTCGATGGGTTTATCTAAAAACCGACTGATTTTTGGGGTTACCGGTTTTTATGCATTTTCGATTTTTAAGAGAATCGGACTGGTTATAGGTTCGGTTCTGATAAGAATGACGACAATGGCCAGAATGGGTCCACTTACATTCCACGTCAATAACGCCGTTAAATGTTAACGAAGAAATTAACTTCAAGATAGATTTGAAACCAAATGTAAATCATAGGCCTTTCTGGATAATTCTTAAACCATGGGATAGATTTGAAAAATCGGTAATACCATGAGATATCTGACGTAATAACCCTTCCACACACACACACATATACATATGCATATATGTTAATTTCATATTTTAACCTTATGATCTTTATCTATATATATATATATATATATAGTACGAAAAATCTAAATTCAAGAATTTGGAGCACAACATTAGTGAGTAAAGGTAACTCTGCCATCTCCTTTCCATTAGCCAAATTGGATTTGTGCCTAGAAAAGACTAAATTCATGCTCACATGTGACATATCTATTTTTCATTCATTTATCTTTTTTTTTGTGTATGATATTATAGATTTTGAGGTTTTACAATGGTTTATCATATGATAAAAGAATTGGGACATGAAAAGATACATAGATACTTAGAGTGAGATTGACAAGATTGTGGGATGCTGTGAACATAAGGACTAAAGAGGATTTTGGCCGGGTTAGCAGGAATTCAAAAAGCTCTAGCTTCCCATCCTTCTATTATTAGCCTGGCAAAAGATCTTCGGGCAGAACATTGTTTCATTCAAAATGAAAAGGAACTTTGGAGATTAAGGTGGTGTTTGGTTTCATAGTAGGATTTTAAAATCAGATTTTGATTTTGATTTTGAGTGGTATAAATGGGACCCACCCTTTGACTTTGTATGAGTTATGTTGTTTTGTTGTGGGAAAAAGTGATAAAAATGGGACCCACTCTTTGACTTTGTATGAGTTATTTTGTTTTGTAGTGGGTAGAATTAAGTTAGAATTGTGATTCTAAAATACAATTGCGAAACCAAACAGGCCCTAAAATCACGTGTTGATTGGCTTCAAGTGGGAGATCATAATACTATTTTTTTTTTCACGTCTCCACCTTGGTCAATCGTTCTCAAAGCGCATCTCTACTTTAAAAATCCCTGTTGGGGCTTGGGTTTCAGACCCTGACCAGCTCTCTTAATTGGTCAATTCATATTTTGTTCAACTTTATTCCACTGAGCAGTCTTCTTGTACCCTTAACCCTTTTTTTAATCTCGATGCTGCTCATCATTTCTCCGCTGAGGCTGTCCATGCTCTTAATCTCCCTATCAATGATATTGAGATCTTGGGGGCCCTCAAATCCTTAAAGCCATGCAAATCTCTGGGCCCGGATGGTCTTCATCCTATGCTTTTCATAAGAATTGGGATGTGGTGAAAGATTATGTCTTTGCTTTTATCCATGCTATCTTTCAAGGTGGATGCTTCCTTAGGGGAGCGAATGACACCTTGATCTCTCTTATCCCGAAATGCCCTTCTATAGAATCGATTTTTCAATTTCAGCCAATTAGCCTTTGCAACCAACTACAAAATTGCCAAAATTTTGGTTCGAAAATGAGGCCTTTCCTCGATAAGTTTATTTCTCCTTTTCAGTCCAGCTTCATAAAGGGTCGTCGTGTAGCTGACAACGCGGTTTTACTTTGAGAATCCCACTCCACCTTTAAAAAACAAGCAAGATAAAAAAAGGGGATCATGATTTTGAAACTTGATTTAGAAAAAGCTTTTGATTGTGTTGAATGACGTTTTGTTAGAAACACGCTTAAGTTTTTTAACCTATTTGATTCTTTTATTCGTATAGTCATGCACACTATTTCTTCCTCCCGAATTAATGTCCTTTTTAATGGTGGGAAGCTTGAACAATTCTTACCTTCCCGTGGCATTAGACAAGGGAATCCTCTATCGTCCTATATTTTTGTCTCTTCTAATAGAACAAGAAATTAATTGGGGTAGGTGGAAGGGGATTCATCTTGCTAGGGGAGCTCTTTCCTTATCCCATCTATTCTTTGCAGATGATATCCTATTATTTGGCTGGATGGACAAGCAAACCTGCACATCCATCAAATAGACTATTGATTTTTTCAGTCTCATCTCGGGCCAAAAAGTTAAATCATTCTAAATCAAGAATGATCTTTTCCCCAAATTCCACGATGAGATCAAAGAGAATTGCTCGTAACATTCTAGGGATCCCAAAATCACCCACATTGTGGAAATATTTAGGATTTCCCGTGGACATGATCGCGGCTGATTCATCTTCTTTTCACTTCCTTGTGCATAAATTCAAAGACAAACTTGTGGGTTGGAAGGCAAATCTTCTATCAATGGCCGGTACGGTTGTACTTACTGATTTAGTTCTTGGATCCTTACTTTCTTATATCATTCAATGCACCATAATACCTCAATCAATATGTGAATCACTAGATCATCTAACCCGTAATTTCATTTGGAGATCTTCGGAAAGCCATAAAAAGATGCATTTAGTGGGTTTGGGTTGCATTACTCTCCTTAAAGGTGAAAGGGGGCCTCGGGGTCCCTTTCACCGAGGGGCGTAATCTAGCCCTTTTAGGGCGTTTAGCTTGGAGGTTTGCTACCGATGAACGACCATGGGCTAAGGTACTTAAGAAAAAATACTCCCCAAATAGGGCTGCTACCGGATATTCCAACACTCTCAATCGAAATGCGGTCATGACAAGTTCATAACTTTGCTCTCTTGGGAGCAAGTGGGTTGTGGGAAATGAAAGGAGTATCAATTTTTGGAATGATTATTGGGTGGGTGAATAGCCCTCTATGCTCAACTAGTTGGTCCAATGCTGGCCTCGGATGACTTCCTCAAGGTGGCTGATGTGCTCGGGCATGATGACACTTGGGACATGAACACAATCTCCTTCCCTCTCCCAAATGCAAACTATGATCTGCTCCTCAATATCCTGAGAAGTATTACTGGGGAGGGAGGGGAAGATAGATTAGTGTGGAAATTCTCCTCCAACAGTTTGTTCAATACGAAATCAGCTTACACTCTCTTTAGTGAAAGGGACCCTAACATCAACTGCAAATCCTGGTTGTGGATTTGGAAATCATAGACCACACCAAGGATTTCAACTTTTCACATGGCTAGCTTGTCATAACCGGCTTCCCACTGCTAGCTTACTGAACAGAAGAGGCTTTGCAATACCCCCATAATGTTCTTTTTGCAATGACACTGAGGAATCAGTTTCCCATATCCCTAGGGATTGCACAATTGCTCGTATTTTTTGGTCAAATTTGGGTCTCCCACCATCGAAGAGAGGTTCCTATTCTCTTCCAATCTTTGATTGGCTGAAACTTAATTGTGAGGCTTATGAACCACATTTTTTGCATATATCGTGGAAAGTAATTTTTTCATTCGCAATATGAATACTACGGAAGTACAAAAGTAACTTTATCTTCACCGGGGGCTCACTTAACGATCAGCCACATTGTGTTTGTTTATAGCTTGCAATAGAATTTATGGTTCCATGTCTTTAGGAGTCACCGACAGAGCTTAGATATCTAGGTTTAGTGGAATCCTCCACCGAGTGGTTTGATTAAATTGAACACAGAGGGCTCTGTTGATTACTCTTCTGGAGAGGCCGAGGCTGGTGGTGTACGAAACCACTTAGGAGGATTAATCAAAGGTTTTGCAAGATATCTTGGTGCCACGGATAGCTTTACAGCTGAATGTCGGGCTTTGAGGGACGATCTGCGATTGGCACGTGACTTGGGCATCCAATCTCTCATTATAGAGATGGATGCCAAGGTAGTTGTGGACCTTTTCCTTGGTAATTGTTTTGAAAATCTGTTTCTTACACCAATTATCATGGATTGTAGAATCCGGTCGCGAGCTTTCAAAGACTTCAAGGTACACCGTGCTTATAGGGAAGCTACTGCCGTGGCGGATAGCCTCGCTTGGTTGGCTCGAAATGGCCTCGACTCAAAGCAGGACGTTACTTGTTTTGCTGCTCCGCCCGTTGGGGGAATAGATATTCATTATGTTAAATCAAATGGGTATTTCTACAACATGTACAATCTGTAATAACCGAGATTTCCCGCCAACACTACTTAGTTTTAATGCATTTGTCCAGTTTACTAAAAAAAAAATCATAATGATTGAAATTACATTTAGATAATTGCCTAATACTTTAACTTCTTTTCACTTTTGCCCATATTCTATTTTAATTTTTTAAAATTCAGAAAATAAAAAAAATGAAAATTGCAAAACATAAAAAAAGAAAGATCGAAGGTTTTTGATCGGAGAGGGAGGGGGCAGTGGTGGGCATTAATCTCAGCCACCACCGCTAAAGGCGAGGTCGCTTGTGACCTTGTTTGGGAGATGGTCGCCGAGATCCGAGGCCATCATTATTCAGGATGGAGCTTTCTCTCTTCAATGGAATACAAAGAGTTAGCTAGCCTCGATTTCCGCCATCACTGCCCAGACGAGGTAGTGGGCTGTACCAAAGATCGCCAGTAATCTCGATTAGGGCTATAGTGGCCAGAATCAAGGTCACCATTGCCCTCTCTCTCTTTCCTCCTCCTTTGTCCCAAACTCGAGTGGATTGATTTGCAAATATTATAAAAGTTGAGGGGCTTTGCTACAAATATGGTATAATGAGCCCCAGCTGAACGAGCCAGTAAAAAAAGAAGTAGGTTCATGCTTCCTTAATCATTAAGTACTTTTTTAATTGAATCATTAAATTAAGTTATTTTCTTGTGTTATCAAACAAGTTGAACTCAATTAAATGTTAAAAGTTTAATTTCAGTATTTAGTGTGAGTTATCAAACACGGGGCTGTTTAAAAAAGCGCATGATATGAAAACCGACCTGAATTTTCAGGGTTTTAGATTAAAGAAATATGATCAAATTTTATTTTTATTTTTAAACCTTTTTTCTTGGTCATGTGCAATGCACATGCCTTCTCTGTTAACTTTGACGGTAAGCGTGTGACAGAATGGGCGCACGCTCCCTCGGCTATAGTTCAGGGGGCCAATGTTTTCGAAAAATAGTTCAGGGGGAAAAAGTGCAACAGCTTGATAGTTTAGGGGAAAAGGTCATTTTCCCAAAAAATAAAATAAAAAAGTAGTTTGCGAAAAAATAAAATAAAAAAGAGGAAAGACGAACTCGTTCAAAGGTATCACTTCCTGCTGTTCGTATCCTCTCCATCCTTCCGCCGCTTCCTCTTCTTCCCCCCCTCCATCCTTCGATTGTAAAACTTTTGGCGGGTGACTGTCAAGCTGATCCAACTCCCAACCGATCCTCCATTCTTTCTTTACCCCGCTGCGGGGTTCTTCTCTCCCCTGTCTCCCTCTCTCCGTCAGCGAGCTCCGATCACCCGCCATTGCAGTTTCTTCCACTTCTGCACTGGCAGTTATTGCCCAGCTGAAGTGAGAGAGGTGGCGGTTTGTGATCTTTAGGGTTGTCTGAATTCCTGGGCTTTTCTCGCCCGCTGATGGTGATGTGATGCCGCGAAGATAGTTTCAATTTTAAGCTGTGAATGGGGGTGGCAAGACGGCTGCTACACATTGATTGTTGCTCTACGTCTGGGGTAGATTGATAGGCCACTGTAAGGACCTGATAAGTCCTAAAAGACCCTGCTTTCCCACCATCGTTCCGTCTTTGCCGCTGACAAGTGCCAGCTCACAATGATGAAGAGATGGTGCAGCCACTGCGCGAAGATGGTCATGGCCGAGCGGCCCTTCGACGGCTCCCTGTGAGTTCTATCATATCCCTCTGGCGACAGTGGTGTGATAATTGGCTCTGAGTGCAGTTCTCGCTCTGCAATTTTTTTTTTTTGATCGCTAAGGTTAATCCGTGTTATTGGCTGATCAATCCCTTGATTTTCCAGATGCTGCTCGGAATGTGGGAAAGTGTTGGAGGATTATAATTTCTCTGTGGAACCTACATTTGTAAAAGATGGCGCAGGACAGGTACATCCTTGATAATCCAGATGTTCTGCTTTTTCAAATTTTCATTGTTCCATTTCAGTAAAGGGTGAAACTTTGCACATATGTTATTTGGTTGGAGTTCGAGTTTGCTTCTGGGATTTTGATAAAATGCCCGAGGAAGTTTCCTTGATCGCTAATTAGCTCTGTTCTTAGCATTAAAACTCAGTTTGAGCTGAAACCTCTGTATACTGAAGCTGGACCTGGAGCAATTTTTTTTTTTTTAATCTTGAATATTTGCTTCCCCCTTGGCCTCTGTTCTAATTATATTCACTTCTTTTTAGAGCCATTTATCGGGAAATTTCGTGAGGACGATCCAGAGCGACTATTCTGCTTCAAGAGAACGAACATTGGACAATGGTATTAATTTTTACCTCTCAGCCAGCCTAGGATTTTATGTCGTAATCCTTTCTTTGTCCATTGCTTAAACAGTTGAGTGCTTAAACAGTTGATTGTCATACATCATTCCTGTCCTGCTTTTTTTAGTTTGACTTGTTTGTCTTAAGTGACCGAATTCTACTAAATCTAAAAAGATTCAACAAATAAATGTGCTTCCTTGTGATGAAGATGTTGCAAAGAGCTTGCTGCTCAGGTGCCTCTAATTTTATCATGTGACGGGTCAGTATGGTCTTTAGGATACCCCACTTGGACAAGACAATAAACTGCTTTTGACACAGAAGTTTGCAGCTTAGAATTATGTACTTCTGGTTTCTTTCTCATGACCTATTATGTTGCTTGTACAGCTTCTGTAAGTTTAGGCATAGGTTCTTTGCATGTGTTTTCAGTTTTCATGGTTAATTGAAAACTTCATTCAGGAACATTGGCTTAAGTATATATGACGATGATGATGATGATGAGATATATGTTTTTTTTTGCTTTTCCGCTTTTAAGAATTCCAGTGAAAATTATTTTACAGCTTATGAAGACATGAAGAATCTGTGCTATGGTTTAGGGATGGATCAACCTGAGGGCATATTGAAAGCTGCATCAGCATTCTACAGAGTATGCATTATCTATTTACTTGGTCCAGTTACATGTTTGATATAATCTTTGCATATACCTGAAATTTAGTGTACAACCTGTGTAGATGGCGCTTGAGAAAAATTTTACAAGAGGGCGTAGATCAGAACTAGTACAAGCTGCTTGTGTTTACATTGCATGTCGGTAAGATATTCTAGTTTTTATATTTTAGTCATGTCTTTTGGTTTCATACTTAATTGTTGGTAAAGCTATATGTCGCAGAAAACATTGAAACAAACTCCCTAATTATGCACTTAAGTTCTATTAGAACCCTCAAATAAGGAGGAGAATTCAGCTGGAGCTTTAGTAGGCTCAGACAGAAGCCTTTGACTCTATCATTCTTTATCTTGCCGGTGATGCTTCATTTCTGATAATTATGATGTCACTTGTTCTCTGGTTCCATTTTGCAGGGAAAACAGATTACCGTATCTGCTCATTGATTTCTCAAATTGGTTGAAGATAAATGTGTGAGGAAGCTTTTTATCTCTAGAGTTTTTTTTTTTTCCTCAGAGAATTATTCTTGGATCTGAAATGTGTTTTGCAGTTATGTGCTAGGTGCAGTGTTTTTGCAGCTATGCAAAGCACTTTGGCTTGAGGAACACCACATTGTACAAAAGCCTATTGATCCTTCACTTTTCATTCATAAGTACACAACATGTAAGCATATGACTCTTTTTATTTTTTTTGGATAATTAATTTTAGGCATTTGAAGCATTTGACTCTTGATTCATAAATGTACAACATGAAAGCATTAGCAGTCATGTTAGCTGAAGCTTAGTTCACGTTTAAATTTAAACGTAAAGTGTGTATAAAATTCATGTGCATGCTTTTATATGAAGACAACCAGGATTTAAATCCTCGTAATTTATTACTTAAAGAATTTTCTACTGCAATAGGATTGGCATTGGCTACTTTTATGATAAATTGGAAAATGATGGGAAAAGTATCCGATGATTTTTTGACAGTAAAAATTAGATAGTTTAAATTGGCCATGCTGTCTTTGTTATCTCACCAAGTATGTAAAAGTATTATCCATGTGCTTTTGAAGGTTTGTCAGGGGGGAGAAACAATGATGTCGCCAGGACTGCCTTACGCATCATAGCCAACATGAGAATGGACTGGATGCAGGTTTCATCCTCCTTCTATTGCATAAAGTTTGGCTGTCATTCATTGTATCTTTTCTATAATTTGACTTTAACAATGCTAAGATGGAATTATGACAGACAGGGAGGAAACCCAGTGGTCTATGGGGAGCAGCAGTTTACGTCTCTGCACTTGCACACGGTCTTACTTGTTCTAAGTCTGATGTTGTAAGTATCTTACAGTTTGAGTATTATGTTTTGTCCGTGGAATAAAAGTCAGATATACAGTTATCTTCCTTTCACTGATAGCAGTTGCTATGCAATTTAAGTTTCCCAGAAACATATCATTTAGTATCCATACGCCCTATGGCTTAAGAACACTTGTGGCTATGTAAAAGTAGATGAAAATGGTGTTCCAATACTAATTTTGTAAAAGTATTATAATAGTCTCGGGGTTGGGTATTAAATTATTGCCTATATTCTTATTGCAAGTTTAAAATTCAGTACAAACATTGCACCCAGCATACCTTTAGGTTCAAACCCGTCATTGACGGGTCATTCTAATGCAATTGGTGACTGTGAAGCTTGTTTGTGTCTTTGCCATCCTTTTTTGGGGATTGCTCGAAAACAATTCAATGGAAGAAATTGCAGTTATAGCTTTCTATTAATAAGTATTTGAGCATCACTTTACCTTTTTGGATCGCTTGATTGATTTTGTTCTATGTGGAACAAAGCTTCCAGGTAGCATCTGTTCTCTTCTTATTCATTCTCATTTTGTAGCTACACAGATAATTTTGCAGTTGAGTCAAGTACTGTATCTATCTATTTATCCTTGCCATGACCTAGAATTTACATCTGTTGCTTTTAGCCATGTGGCGCTTAACGTCATGTTGTCTTTATGCTTTTTATGTGGTGTTTAATCTGCGTTTTTTTTATAATTAATCAGTTAAGGCTGGTGCATGTCTGTGAAGCAACATTGACAAAGCGATTGGTTGAATTTGAGAACACAAAATCAGGAAGCTTAACGGTATGTATTTCATGGCATTGCTGATGATTGTATTTTGACTTTTGAGAAGCATGACCTGTTACTTTCATATCTGTGGTGAAATGGTAAAGCACTATGCATTGAATAAAAGTGATCAACAAGCCTCCGTAACCTGATTTCCATGTCTATTGAAAATTGGTCACTGGTCTTCTCTTATTACCAGATCGAGGAACTAAATGCGAAGGCAAAGGCCGACGATAGAGGTTCTGCAACAGAAGCAAATATTGGATTGGATATATCTGACTCAAGGGAATTGCTGTGCGAGCACAAGGGTACCAACACCCCGCACTATAAGATTGGGCTCTGTAAATCATGCTACAATGAAGTGAGTTCACCATCCTTGTTGCTGGAATCTTAGTTTTCAGGTTTAACTCCTGATATGATGTGTTATGTTCTATTTCAGTTTGTAGAATTTTCCGGGGGTCTTGAGGGAGGATCAGATCCTCCTGCTTTCCAGCGTGCAGAGAGGGAACGGGCAATGTTGGCTGCTATGGAAAAGGAAAAAGAATTGAGTTTGGTTAGTATCATCTTTTTTTATGACTAAATGACCAGCGTTGTTTAGGCAATCATATAACATATCATACCATGCACTTTGAATTGTTATAGCCACCAAATCATTCTTTTTTTTCTTTTAGCTTGCACCCTGCTGCTAATGATAGAGTGACATGTAATTAGCTGTGATTATATTTTCTATTTTGTAGGGATTTCATTATATCTTTTAAACCTTTAAATGGGGAAGTTATATTAGAGAATATTAGAGATAATTCTAGAATATCTTTAGAATATTTCAAAGGGAGAAATATATATCTTTACCACGTATATCTTGGTTTTCTTTCTTCTCTCTTCTTGGTCTAGTTCTTCCATCCCCAACAGAAACTTTGAGTTGATTTTTTATCTTTTTATTTTTTGCATATACTTTTTTACAGTTGGAGACTGAGATGAACAGCTCGCCTGGAGTCGAAAAAGAAAAGTTGCAACCTGACATTGGAAAAACTGGTACTGCACTTCATCATTTCTCTTTCTCAGAAAGTTTCTTCTTTCAAGTCTGCATCAGCTTTCTTGAATGAACAACATGACTTTTCTTATTTACAGTTCATCCAAGCTCCATTGATGGAGGTCTTGATGGATCACATGAGGAAGATAATATGACCACGAATGCTGGTGATGAATCGGACACTCTTTCTGACATAGATGATGTTGAGGTGCATTTGATATTCTCTGACTTCTCTTTCTGCAGTGCAAAGTATCATACTTCCAATCCGATGTTAGAATTACTTATAGGATTTTACGGATGATTTGGAAAATCTTAAACATTCGAGCTGAGTAATATCTCAAGTTCTGGGCGCCTCAAAATTTTCAAATATTTCGCTTGGAAAATATGAATGTTCTTCTCATAGGCTGAATTATTTAGGATTCTTCAGTTTATGTGCATACAGTGAACTTTTAACCCCTCGTTTCTCAAGTACTGTATATTGTGCTACTGCTTTCTCTCTTCAGATACATTAGGGCTTATAGCTGGCTTTCTGGACACAATATATTGGGACAAAACTTGCATAGTTTATTACAGAATCTCCGTTATGTTTCTAACTTATGGATAGAAAATTGTGAAAATACGTCTGGACCCCATGGGGATTTAATCTGTTTAAGAGTGGTGACTTCTGCATTAGCTTTTTGATCTGGTGCTTTTGCCTTCTATTGCAAGTGGAGGGTCTTTAATGTTCTCTCATCTGCAGGTTGATGGCTACCTTCACAATGAGGAGGAAAAACATTATAAAAAGATTATCTGGGAGAAAATGAACCGAGAATATCTTGAGGTGGTGCAACCATTCTATTATTTGTTGCATTTCAATGGTTTAAATACACACACACACACACACACACACACAACAAAGGTTTTCAGCAAGAAATTGCGGTGAGAAGTGCAGTCAGTTTTTCTGGCATCATGAGCTTATGTTCAGTGATCTTTGGATAATTGTTTCCCTATTTGATATTTTCCCCTGCTGGACTCTTATCATCGCGGTTATATTTTCTCTATGGTAATTTTGGTGAGATCTGTTCCATCATCTTGTTGGGACAATTTACCTTCATGGAGATGAAACTTGGAGAGTTTTTTGTGCACTCAGTTTGTGGTTGACTTCCTTTGATTTTTATTTTTGGCTATCTCAGTGGTCGTTGAATAATTTGTATCTGTGCGCATTTTGCATGCAGGAACAAGCAGCTAAGGAAGCAGCAGCGGCAGCAGCCAGGGAAGCCTGTGCCGCCAATTTCAAAGGCACTCCAGAGGAATTGCAGGCTGCACAGGAACTTGCTGCAGCTACTGCAGCGTCTCTTGCAAAAGCTAAAAAGGTACCTGTTATCCTGCTGCGATATTGCTCGCCTTTTCTGCCAATCTGGGTTATGTTTGATTAGTGTTTCTGAAAAAAAAATAATTGCATGAATAAGGGAAAAAGGGGGAAGGGAAAAAAAAAGAAGAAAAAGGTTCTGTATAACAGACATTCACATTGTTTATGTTGCCATCGCTTCCTCTCAACAATCTGATAGAACGGTTGAGTAGTCCAGTGGGCGTCTTATGTTAACCTTGGTCTGGACTGTTTCTCCTTGAGTATGAAATGCCTCTTATATTTCCAGGAATTGAATTACATTTCTGAGGCCGCTCCTGTCCTGCTTGATAATCTAATTTTTGTTTTACATGGAAAAAGAAACTGAATAGTAGGGTTGAAGCTGGTTAGAAAGGTCTGAAGTCCGTCTTTCTACAACCCGTGGATGTAGCAGTAGCCGAAAACAGATTTGGTGTTATATGTGCAAATGTATATATCTCCGTGGATTTTACTATTTGAAGTTGTCATGAATCCCTTGTAAGAAAAACAGTCAATTAGCCCTCTTCATCTTTTTCTTTATCTATTGTTTTATCTTTCGCAGGAAAAGCAGCAAAAACGAGCTGCTGAAGCGAAAAATGCTGCTCCTGCTCAAACTGCTGCAGAAGCCACCCGCCAAATGCTTATTAAGAAGGTCTGTTGCTACACGCTGAAAAAAAAAAATGCTGTTCGTCTGGTATGAGTTGGATAGGCTGTTGTCTTCTGTATGAAAATGGATTGCTAGGTTCTTGTTTGTATAACAGCTATTTGGGTCATGATGCCGCTAGAGCTTACAATCGAATCTTTGCTGGTCATTATTAAGCACAAAGAATGGTAACACGACTGCTGTGGAGAATTTGCTTAGTTTGTGGAAATAGAGAATTGCAGCCAAAACACGATAGTGTTACCTTCTGGTGTCTCATGAATTTTTCCTCGATGCATGTGCCTTTGCCTGTCTTTAGTGATAAATCAGAGTGGTTACTAATTCAGGGGTGTCATTTCTGCAGAGACTCAGTTCCAAGATCAACTACGATGTGCTGGACAAGCTCTTTGATGAAACTGTACGTTCTTCTGACTCTGTGATAGCACTTGTACCGGAGTTTATGATCCGGTAAAATTTATTTATCATGCCCTAATTCTGTCTTCTCTTGAAACAGGGAGCCCCCGAAAGCACGAAGAAGCAAAA